>NW_027266838.1:0-44044 GCF_046630445.1 Rutidosis leptorrhynchoides
TTCGTTTTCTGTGGGTAGATTGTGGCATCTGTGTCAATACTTAATTGTAATTTGGTGAAACGTCACAGGGCCTTTCTAGGGAGCGTGAGCTATCACTGCGCCCAGAACGTCAAGTGTCCCGTGCTGGTAGTGAAGAGGCCCAAAACCAGCAGGAACAACTGAAACTCGATCTATAATTCCTGTGTTGTGTCCTAGTCCTAGGTTGTCTTCTACAGAATTATAGAGTTTTATTGTGTATACATTCCTACAATGTGCATATTCTTTGTGTTCTGCCTTGTAAATGGATTGGATCTTAATAATAGAATTCGATTGTCAAAAAGGACACGGTGCTTGACCTCATCATTAAGCAGCGTATAATAAAATAAAATAAAAATGTGAATGGGCTTATCGAAAGTTTCCATCAGCTGTCGACAGAGACTGACCAAATCAAAGAGAGAAGACCGATAGAGATTGATGGCATTATCTTAAGACCATAAGCAGAAGATCCAGACTCTTCAACAAGTGCGATTGATCTGAAAATGGACGTTTGCCTTCGTTCTGAGAACTCAAATCAGTCAAAATGGATATAGATGCAATCAGTCACTCAAAAGTCTTGGGATCAGCCTTCCTACAATTCTCTCCCTCTCTAAAGAAATGTCCTACATCTATATTGTAAAGACAGAAAAAGAAAAATTTTGAAGGCACCAAGCTTATGTCGAACCCAACTGGTCAGCTTTATTGCTCTGCCTCTCTCTACAACTCATCCTGTGAACAGCATAAAATGACGAAGATCAATGAATGCAACAAACACAGAAGAAAGTGCAGGAATTTTAGGTTCATGACCATGTCAAGTGAAGAATTATACCTTTACTTCGTCCTTGGTGTCAGCAGACTCAGCACTCTCATCTGCCTCTGCTTTAATTTCGGAATCAGAATCGTCGTCAGCATCATCGGCATCAGCATCGGCATCATCTTCATCCTCAATCTGGAAAAAAGATGTGTACGGTTAGAACCTTCCGATAAATAACATTCGGAATCTTTTAAAGAGCAGGTATAAAAAAGGCTTACGTCAGAATCTACTGGCTCATCCTTGGCTTCCTGGAAAGAGATAAACAGAGGTCAGATAAAGGGGAACAAACCATGTGAATATAACCTCTCTCTCTTCTGCGCCTGCCCGCGCACACATATACACAAGTACATCGAGTCTGGTCAAGAACCCTAAGCTATGCAGGAAAAAATATGCAAATAGATAATACTCAGCATCACAAACATAAATATATAGTGATCTCCTGTCAACTCACTAATTTTTTCAGTATATATTCACTTGCTTATTTGTGAAAAGAGTGCGTTAGACGATTCAGGTAGCACTAAATCATGAAGCAATATAATCTTAAAACTTCTATGATTCTTCCTATTTCCCAAAAAGTATTGAGTTATAACAGCTCTATGTTACCTTTTCCTCTCTTTTCTTTTCAGCCTCGTCAGATGCTGCCTTCTCAGCCTGCGAAGGAAAAAGAAACACCATAATTAGTCTATACTCATACTATTTCCAGAAGTAAAAATTATAAATAGCAAAACCACATACATCCTTGTTCTTGCTCCATTTTTCTTCAGCAACATTCCTGGCATACTCAGGATTATCACATATCGAGAAATTATAGAACAAGGTTCCAGATTTGATCTGACAAATCAGGCATAGAGTAATTCAAAGTTTGAGCTCCTGGAACACTGGCAGAAAAAATAACAAGATCACAGGCACAGGCAAATTACCTGCCATAGTTCAATCCCAACATACTTCAAGTAGGGGAAAACAAAGAGCTCCGGGGCTAGCAACCCCGGCTGACCCTCGCCCCATCGTCAACAATGGTGGGGCGGCGGCAGCAATGAGGGCCTCCTCACCATAGAGGCCCTTGTTGATTTGCTCCAAAATCCTTTTTTTTTTTTTAATAATTAATTTAATTTAATTTAATTAATATTTATATTAAAAATCAAATTTATGGGCAAAATGACGTATTGCTGAGTAAGCATTCCAATGAGTCACGTGGATTGGTTTTATAATTGAAATAATGCAATGTCGGATTTCTGACTACCTTTGTTGGAGTTGGCACTTAGGTGTCCATTTTTTTTAAATGCCACTTAAATGTTTTTTTTTTTTTGGAAGTTTTGGCACTAAAGTGTTCGCTCATGCCAAGTTTTGGCACTCATGGTGTATGTTTGCCCTCGTCCTCCTCTATGCAAAGCCCCTTTGATCTGCCTACAGGTAAAAAAACTAAACACCAAGATGGTCTTCTTCTTCTGCTATGGAGACCATCTCTTGCGATTCTATTTATAGAGCGGTTTTGACATTTTTTATTTTTCATCTTGTTCTTTGTTCCGGTACCTGTTTTCTTCATAGTGGCCCCCATGGAGAGGTACAACAATGAAATGGCCGACTGTTTTATGGCTAAGGCTAAGAAGATCTGCCATGATTTTTGTGAGATAAGCTCTTATTAAGGCATAAATTTCTAAATTTCAATAAGCGAAATATCTAAGGGATTACTGTGATGGTTGACCTGGGTATGGTTGCTGTTATTGGGGACAGGTCGAGGTGGAGACGAGAGGGAGAATGGGGATGCAAGAGATGTGATCTACCGCGGGGCGCAGACCGCGGGGCGCAGAAGTTGGTACCTGATGTTCTGGTTATGGGAAGCCATGGTTACAGCCTTATCGAGAGGTACTTCAAATACTCATTTTGTTTAATTACTCAAAAACTCCTGATACCGACTCTAACGCTAGACCATTGCCTCAGAGGAAAGACATGCATTATGTAGCCCTAGATTTAGAAATGCTAGCATTGCAAGTGTGGGTGAACGGTTTTATGATAGGTAGGTTCTAAATTATTGTTGTAAGTAGCATTTAAGAACTGGGCCTAACTTTAAATGTAATCATTATTGTTTTGGAAGAAAATATCATGTAAACAATTTGTGGTATGGTGGCTAAGAAAGTAATGGATTACCTAAATTTTTGGGTTTGAAACCCATCTCTAGCATATCTAACATTTCTTTATATAAAAAATGAAAAGTGCAAATGAAAATCGGTCCAGTTGCTCCCCCTTGAAGGTTGTCCTCACCTATATGTGGGCAATCGAAAAGTCTGGAGTGTTTGATTGACTATTTAATGATTTATTCTTGTTAGTAGAATGAGGGGAAGTGATAAGGTTTAGTCTTAATTGTAAATTTCTTTTTTTTTTTTCGGTAGGTAGATTGTAGTATTTGTATGGATATAGACTAGTGATTGGTGAAATGTGGCAAGGCGTGAGCTATCACTATGCTCAAAATGTCGAGTGCACTGTGTTGGTAATGAGGAGACCCACATCCAGTAGGAATAACTAAAACTCGAATCTGTAAAGTTTGTGCTTGGGATCTTCTTTGGTTGGGTCCAACTCCTAGGTTGCCTTTAAGCGCTTTGTCAAGTTTCATTGTATATACTCCTACATTGTCTAGTGTCCTCATTGTTTCTTACCAAGGCTTTTTGTACATACATATTCTTCGTGCGTTATGACTTGTGAATGGATTGATTTTTTGTTAATAAAATTTTTTTGACATTTAAATTTTGACGGACCTATTTAATCATTCATTAATTACATTAAAAAATGGATTAACTTTTAAGCCTTAGAAAAAATAATTTTCATTAAATTGCATTGCATATAAACATTAGGAGCATTTGCATTACTAGTATTAAAGTTAAAAAAATTTAAGAATTTTAATATTTTAACTTTTATAGCTATTTTAATATATATATATATATATATATATATATATATTTTAAAGTGAGACCCACCTTCTTTTTTCCCTCTTCTTCCTCTTTCCCGTAGCCCTCCCTCTCCCTCGCGCTCTCACGCGTTTAGCAGAAAAAGGAAAAGATAGAAGGCTCGTGCGAGCAGAAGGACAAGAGAGCAGAGGGCAAATCATCTCACCGGAGTGGGTGGTTGGGTGCAGACCGGCAACGGCAGCTGGCGTCACAGGAGGCCATGTGCGCCGGTGGCAATTGAAAGGAAAGAGAGGTAGAGAGAGGGGGGGCAATTTTACAGAGGAAGGAGACTGAGAGGGAGAGAGGCGCGTAGAGCGAGAGCCGAGATGGAACGGGGAGCCAGAGTGAGCTGGGCGCGGCCACGCACAAACTCCGTCCGATGACCACGCCCTGTCGATGTCTTCAAGTCGAACGGGTAAATCTTTCTTATTTCCCTCTTTTTTCTGCCCTATTTTGGGGCACGCCGGGCTGGAGCTCGCGACCGTCTGGCTCACGCGAACTCCGGCCCCGTCCATCCCTCCTTTGGTTGTTGTTTGTGTTTCGTTGTCTGTCTGGCGAGAGTCCCGGTTTGGGTTTGGGTCCTTGGTTGAGTCGGAGACCTTACGATTCGTGAGCGCCCTTCACCCATTCGTCGAAATGCTTCTTCAGTGAGATCTAGTTTTCATCCTCCCG
This sequence comes from Rutidosis leptorrhynchoides, assembly GCF_046630445.1. NCBI lineage: Eukaryota > Viridiplantae > Streptophyta > Magnoliopsida > Asterales > Asteraceae > Rutidosis > Rutidosis leptorrhynchoides. The sequence goes on from NW_027266838.1 coordinate 4,441, forward strand.
TTTTCAGCCAAAACCGAGCGTCCTTGAGTTGATTCGTTCTCTCGAGGCGGGTGTCGTTGAGTTCGCCGTTCCGGGCGTCGGTCGTTTCGCCATATTCTCGCCACGGCCATCGTTTGTTTATGTTTGCGCGTGGCCGAGGGCGCCACGGTCGGGGATGTCAGGTTCCGGCCTAGGAACGACGGCCTAGACGGAGGGGTTGACTCAAGGTGGCCGTGTTCTACTGCTTGGTCCGCGGCCGCCATGGTGGTCTAATGGGAGAACGGTAATAATTCGAACAATATCGAATCAACGCAGCGGAATAAAATAATCTCCCCTCTTATGTAAACATAATAGGAATTGATATAGTATAGTAAAATAAATATCAAGCACGCGAACACAAGACGATTTTTTACGTGGAAAACCTCCTCGATGTGAGGAGATAAAAAACCACGGGACCGGAGTCCACCTGAAAATCTTCACTATCAATAAAATTGTTCTTCTCTAGCAAATACTAGAGGTACATAGCAGTAAACACCTCAAGAACATGATTCTTGGCAATACACATGAACTTCACAAGAGATCAAGGATAAATCTGACCAAAAACGCAGGTTTTGATCAATCCACGAAAAACCTGATGTATGGAGCTTCAAACGAAAATCAAACCGTTCAGATTCGATTAAATTGCGCCACGAACATGCTGACAAAATTTCAGCTTAATCGGACCACGAATCGACCTTCGACGCCAGCTTGATGTAAATCAGATATTGTCCCAAACCCCAGATTTTCTGCTTTCTCTTTTTCTCTTGTTACTATTTCATTTTCTGCTGCTACATCTTTATATAGATAGTGAGAAACTATATTTCCTCATATAACTTATTATATGGGCTCAAGCCCTTTTTGAGCTTGCAACTCATTGGGCTTCCTCCACATAGGAGAAAACCCAGCTAACAAATCTCCCCCTCACGACAATGTGGAGGGATTCACCATCCCTGCTATCAAACGGCAATGTTCAAGCTTCTCTCTTGGTAGAGTCTTCGTCATCATATCGGAGCCATTATGATCCGTATGAATTTTCTCAAGTTCCAACAACTTTTCATCTAGAACATCCCTTATCCAATGATATCTAACATCAATATGTTTTGATCTAGAATGAAAAGATGAATTCTTACCAAGATGAATTGCGCTTTGATTATCACAAAATAACACATACCTCTTTTGCTTGAACCCAAGTTCTTCTAAGAACTTCTTCATCCATAGCATCTTTTTACTAGCTTCAGTCACTGCAATAAATTCAGCTTCGGTTGTAGAAAGTGCAACACACTTTTGCAATCTTGACTTCCATGATACAGCTCCACCCGCAAAAGAAATCAAATAACCAGAAGTAGATTTACGAGTATCAATATCTCCTGCCAAGTCGGAATCTGTGTATCCAACTAACTCAAGTTTCCCGGTCCCGAAACTGAGTTTCAAATTTGAAGTTCCCCGAAGATACCTCATAATCCACTTCATTGCATTCAAGTGCTCTCTACTTGGATTTGACAAATAGCGACTAACAACGCTAATTGCATGTGCCAAGTCTGGGCGTGTACATACCATCGCATACATTAAGCTTCCTACAGCTGAAGCATATGGAATACTTTCCATATCTTTCTTCTCTTTATCAATCGTAGGACTTTGCATCATATTTAACTTAAAGTGGGCAGCAAGAGGAGTACTAACCACTTTAGCCTTGTCCATGTAAAATTTCTGAAGGATCTTCTCGATATATTTCTCTTGCGACAAAAATAACTTCTTAGCATCTCTGTCTCGGGTAATTCTAATGCCAAGAATCTGCTTCGCCGAGCCCAAGTCTTTCATGGAAAAAGACTTGCTCAACTGTTTATTCAATAACTCAATTCTTGAAGCATTTCTGCCAACAATCAGCATATCATCAACATAAAGCAAGAGAATAATAAAGTCATCATCAGAAAATTTTTGGACAAACACACAGTTATCCGATGAAGTCTTCTTATAGCCCTGTTCTGTCATAACTGACGCAAATTTCTTATACCACTGTCTCGGTGCTTGTTTTAGGCCATAGAGACTTTTCTTCAATTTGCACACATAGTCCTCTTTCCCTTTCACTTTGAAACCCTCAAGTTGTTCCATGTATATCTCTTCCTCCAAGTCACCATGTAAGAAGGTCGTTTTAGCTAGGGGTGAGCGGTTCCCGGTTCCGGTTCGGTTCCGTCCGGAACCTGGAACCTACCCTCCGATACAGGTTCCTCAATTTTTGGAACCTGGAACCTACCCGTTAGAATCGGGAACCTGGAACCTACCCGTTAGAATCGGGAACCTGGAACCTACCCGTTAGAATCGGGAACCTGGAACCTACCCTGTCACAGGTTCCAGGCCGGTTCCAGGTTCCGACAAGTTCTTTTTTTTTTTTTTTTTTCATTTTCGTAATGGGCGATTTTCAGTTCCAGTTCGTCTCCGAGCAGCGTCTTGTCCCTGTTCGACGGCTTCAAGCTCACGTCGTTGAGCTCGACCCACTTCGTCCAAGTCCTCCACTACGCCTTACGATCCGTGAGGCACTTCGGGAAAGCCATGGCTCGCGAGATGGAGGCGGCGAACTGGAACCTCGACGAGGCCATCCGACTCATCGAGTCGCGAGCGAGGTTCGCGAAGCTCGGCCACCGGCACTTTGCCATTGAATCGTTCGTGGCCAGATCGATCTTCGAGGGCTTCAACTTCCCCAACTTCACGCTCGCGAACGAGTCGTCGTCCATCAAGGAGCACACTCCCCAACCTTCTTCGACTAGTTCAAGAAGCTCAAGTCCGTCAGCCCCCGAGCTTCATCGCGCGGAACCGGGCTCGCCGTTGGCTAGGTTCGCCATGGCCAAGTACCTGCAGTTCGTGCACGCGAAGCATAAGATTCTCACGCTTCATTCAGGAGGCCTTGTAAAAGAAACAGCATGCCAATAAACTATTCAACCCAATAGAACCAGTAAACCCCAACAGAATCGAGTAACAATGCATCTTTCTGCAATCTTCATTTTTTCCAAATTTTGAAATGAAGGTTGAGCAACTGTCAGTGTTGCTCATAGTAATCTGTCACTTGAGCAAAAATGTGGAGGAAAACCTACCGTCTTGTCGAGCTCGAGAACTCGTAGAGCTTGCCCCTCGGGAAGACGATGATGAGTGCAACCTCGGCGTTGTAGAGGACGGAGAGCTCGAAGGCCTTCTTCAGCAGCCCATTCCTGCGCTTCGAGAACGTCACCTGCCTGCTCGTGTTGTTCTCTATCCTCTTCATCTGCGTCTTCCCCCTCACCATTTCCCCCCTCCTCTCTCTGTCTCGCTCTCTCAAGCCACAAAAAACAAGAAAGAGATCGGAAGAAGAAGAAGAAGAAGAAGACGAAGAAGAGCAGGAACTGATCGACGGCGACAAGCGCTCGATCGAAGCTCCGAATCGGAGTGGCCATGGAACGGAGGGCGTCGCGCGGATCAGGTCTCGGAAAGCAGGAGATCAGAGACGGCGCCGAGAGGAGGCGCTCGTTGAGAAAGAAACGGAGGATTCTAGAGAGAGAGAGAGCAATCCAAGAAACCCTAGGCGATTCGGAACTGGAACCGGAAAGAGAAGAGAGGGAGAGAGAAGAAAAGAAAAAAAGTTGGGGGGGCAAGAAGTGACGTGACGAGGGAAAAGGGGAGAAAAGAAAGAGAGAGAAAAAGAAAAGGGGAAGGGGGGAAGTATTCGCAGAGGGGGGGAAACCATGTGGGCGGGGGGGGGGGGGGGAAGAAGCTAGGGTTTTTTTTTTTTTTATTTGAATTATGACCGGTTTCCGGTTCCGGTTCCAGTTCCTATAAGAAACCGGAACCGGAACCGGAACTCCCGGTTCCCAAAAAAATAGGAACCGGGAACCGGAACCGGTCTCCTTGGAACCGGGAAACCGAACCGGACCCTCCTCCGGTTCGGTTCCGGTTCTCGGGTAACCCGGGAACCGTGCTCACCCCTAGTTTTAACATCCATTTGTTCAATTTCTAAATCTAGGCTAGCTGCCAAGCCTAGTACCACACGGATATAAGACATTTTCACTAGTGGAGAAAATATATCATCAAAATCAATACCTTTTCTCTGACCGAATCCCTTAACAACCAATCTAGCTTTGTACCGTGGTTGTAAAGTATGTTCAGCTTGCTTCAACCTATATACCCACTTGTTCTTCAAAACTCTTTTACCTTTAGGTAACTTCACCAACTCAAAAGTATGATTATCATAAAGTGACTGCATCTCATCTTGCATAGCATCGAACCAATTGCTTTTGTACTCATCTTCTATTACTTATGCATAACACTCTGGTTCACCTGCATCAGTCAATAATACATACTCATCTTCAGAATACCTGGTGGAAGGTCGTCGGTCTCTAAAGGATCTTCGGACTGGAACATCCAGTGGAACATCTAATGGAGCCTCTGGTTCAGGAATAGTATTATCTATTTCAACATGTTCAGGAACATGTGCGTTATTTGGAACATTGACTTCCTGCTGCTATTCATCAACATGTGTAGGAATATTTGTAAGAGGAACTGGATCTAAATCAACCAGATTATCACTAACCTGTGGTGCTGAAATCATCTTCGATTTCTCAATATCCTCTATTGTTTGATCTTCCATAAACACAACGTCTCTGCTTCTTACAATTTTCTTTTCAAGTGGATCATAAAATTTGTAGCCAAGCATATCCTATCCATAACCAATAAATATGCACTGTCGTGTTTTCACATCAAGTTTAGACCTCTCATCTTTGGGAACATGCACAAATGCTTTGTAGCACAAATGCTTTGTACCAAATACACGCAAATAATCATAAGAAACTTTTTTGCCTGTCCAAACTCTATTAGGAACACCAAACTCTAAAGGAACGCATGGAGTAAGATTTAATATATGCACAACTGTACTTAAAGCCTCACCCCAAAAGGATCCAGGTAGCTTTGACTGTGAAAGTAAGCATCTTACCCTTTCAACCAATGTTCTGTTCATTCTCTCAGCTAAGCCATTTAACTAAGGCGTCTTGGGAGGTGTCTTTTGATGTCGAATACCTTGTTGTCTGTAGTATTCATCAAAAGGTCCAATATATTCTCCCCCGTTATTAGTTCTAATGCATTTCAATTTCTTTCCAGTCTGTCTCTCAACTGAAGCCTGAAATTGCTTAAAAGCATCTAACACTTGATTTTTAGTTTTCAAGGTATAAATTCAAATTTCCTTGAAAAATCATCTATGAATGGTAACAAAATAAAGAGAGCCACCAAGTGATTTTGTTTTCATAGGACCGCAAACATCAGAATGCACTAAATCCAGTATACCTGACTTTCTTGAAGGAGGGGAGCTTTAAATGCAACTCTGTTCTGTTTTCCTGCTAAACAGTGAGCACACTTCTTTAGCACTGAACTTTTCAATCCTGAAAGGAGCTTCTTCTTGGCCAATATTTGACAAACCCTTCTCACTGATGTGACTGAGCCTCTTATGCCATAACTCAGCTGCATCTTCGCTATCTACTGCATTAATTTTGTATGTGGACAACTTTGCCTGCATAATGTATAACGAAGAATATTTTTCACCTCTAGCCACAACAAGAGAACCTTTGGTGAGCTTCCATTGACCATTACTGAAGGTGCTGCTGTCACGCCTGAACCTCGAGCGCGCGCACAACCCTCGGTGGTCGATTAGAATTTCGCGACGTTCCCAGGACTCGTCGTCGACCTTTTCATTTTATTGCACATGCGGAAGCGAAATTAACTAATCCCCTGACAATGACAAACATGGGATAGAAAAGCAAGACAACCATTTCAAATCAAATACACTTTTATAAACACTTCGAGCTTATACAGAAGGTCTATGTCATAAAGAATTACTGAGCCACCTATGCTCCTGACCCTTCCGCTTCAAGCTCCTGGCTCTTCACACTAGGGACATGAAAATGGTTATTCAATAACCAGTGAGATATAATCTCAGCGAGTTCCATCCCTAAGCCCCGGTTAGTACACCAACTCAACCCAGGATATCTATCCAGAACAACCCCACCACATGCAACAACCAACAGTCGATTCACAACAACCTTACCTGGTATGCCATACCCTGCACGTTATAATTCAGCACAATACACGCAATGCAACATGGCCATTAGATGATACATTTCATCAATCACATATGAGTCGCATCACAAGCGATCTCACCTGGCCATTGCCACACCCTGCATGTTATCGATTCATAAACGCGTGCCATAAACAATGTGCTTAACTCACGTATGACCGAAATCGCAGATGCCATGATTCTCATGCATTCTTGCACATTATCACAATTCAACAATATCATGCATATACTCAATGCATACAACAATTGAAACGTCTTATCCACTCAATTAATCACAGGGTCCTGATTATAAGACCGAAATCATTATGACACGTCCCATACCGTGCCACACAATTCCGTCCCATAATCCAGCGTGTCAATCAACACCCAACATGCGTTCCAATTGTTATTCACTGCCACTCAAGGGCATAGCCTACTCACAGTTCGGCTAACTACTGACATTAATGTCAGGCATCGTCTCCCCCCATGGAGCACGGCTTCGGTCACTACGTCGACGGCATTCCCGAAGGAGCATCGTCTCCCCCCTTGGAGCACGGCTTCGTCACTACGTCGACGGCATTCCCGAAGGAGCATCGGTCCATTCGGCCCAGCCTCTACTGCGACCGGCATCCATTGCGCGGGCATCCCTTATAGGGGCACGTCCAGCTCAACAGCCCGGGACGGTTTCCTCTTAACCAACACACGACAATTCAATATCGGCCCAGGACACTTTGCATTTCACTCAAATGCCCGATTAAAATAGTAATCCTGGCCTCTTTCCTTCGTATTAAAAACATCTGAGAACGTAATCGTGCGTGGGCACACGTTAATTCGAACCAGAAAACTGATACTTTCCTTTTTCAAACCCCACTGTTCGATATAATACTTAAAATCCATTTTCGGTGTCAAAACCCGACACCCGGGATTTTCTGAATAAATACCAAATTTCCAATCACCACACAATTGCACAATCATCACTCAATTCATGCAGATGCCCATGCATTTTCACATCCATTTACTTCATAGACTCAACACATATGAATTTAGACACTTTTTGCATTCTGTACGAACAGTGCACGTGAACAGTAAATCGTGAACAGTAAATCGTGAACAGTAACTCGTGACACAGTCAATGGTGAATAGTGTCGCATGAACAGTAATTTCCAGAATTTAATAAACTATAAATTAAATTCAGAAATCATTAAAAGCATTAATTAAAGCAACCATCAATTAATTAAAGCAACCATCAATTAATTAAAGCCAATCATACTTAATTAACCACATAAACCACATTAAGCAAATAAAGCAAGATTAGGCTAGACTAATTTAATTCATCCATCTAACCACCTATCTAGGGCTAATACAACTTAATTAAATCACTTAAACTAGAATTAAACTAACTAAACCAACCCTAAGCAAGTTTAGGCACTAATCGAAGGATTAGGAGCTAAACTCACCCGTTAAGCGGGCCGGAAACACCGACGCGGCGGCGACAACGGTGGCTACGCACCGGAACCTCAACAACGACGATCCAAGGCGGCCCCAAGCTCAACACAACAACCACAGCTCGGACTCCCACTGAAAACACTGAAAAACAGCCCTGCCGGAGGAGAAACGAGTTGTACGGCTTGGCCGGAGCTCCGGCGAGGAGGGTGGCTGGCACCCGGTGACACAGTGGGGTCTTGGTCTTGCTGGAGGTTGGGATGAGCAAAGGAACGGCTGGAATGGAAGAAAACGGGCTGCAAAGTCGAAACAGGCGAAGCAGGGCGGAACCAGGCGGTCCGGCGACCGGGCTTCTTGAGACGGCCGTACAGGACGACCGGAAGCTCCGTTCGGGACGAAACTGGGCTCGTTGGAACGGTCTGTCTCTCCGGTCACGGTGATAGGTGGATCGTTGGCTGATTCATCCGGGAAGACCACTTTTGACTCGATTCTTTGACGAAGGGTCAGCTGGAGCAGAAACTGAAGGAGAGGGAAAACGAGGAAGAGAGGAGCTCGTCCGCTTGGAGGTCGAATGGGGGAGAGAGAGAGTGATGGAGGGCTGAGAGCACTCCTCATTAAGGCCATTTAATGGCCACTTCAAGTCCCCATGCATGACATCATCAATTTCTCTCTCCTCCTTTGCCCTTATCCACTTGCTTTTAGGGCAAAATAGTCATTTCACTTTGCACCAATTTACCAATCTGACCTTGGGCTGAAATTGGTGGATGGGCCTAGGAATTGGGCTTGGCCATGAATAGAAGTGGGCTTGGGAATTGATTGGGCTTTGAAATGGTTAAGGCTTGGCCCATTGGCTTAGAAGATGAATAGTTGGTTTGGCCCAATGGGCTAACTTGCTTGACTTAGGCCCATTTGGTGGCTGTCCCAACTTTGGGCCTAGGGCCCACACTGGCTTGGCCCGGCCCACGACCTCACGGCTTGCTTCCTTGGTCCGAAAATCCATTTTTTCCAATTGCTCGGCTTAACTGGCTCTGTCGACTGTCTGAAGTAGCTTCATCCAAAGTCCGTCCCGGGACATTCCCGATAATTCGAAGTCCAATCCTAAGTTCTCTTGCCATGTCAATTTCGCCCAATGCCATTTTGGTAACAACTCAGACTGACGGGTGGCTTTGAGGATTCACGCGTGACCGACTCGTCCAAACCACGTTCAAGACATCTCGACGCATGGACGTCCTTGACTGCATGAAATTACGGAGGATAGATTCTTATTTCAAAGTACACGATTATTGAGGATCGACATAGGGTTGTTCGTGATTCGATAACAGTAAACGGAATCACCCGTCGTTCCATTATGTTCTGTCCGCGAATCGACTTTTAGTCGTCCTTAGAATCGGCCTGCTTATCTACAGGATCGTCCTCACGTAAATCTCATGGTCAAGTCGTTTTCCCAGGTCAAGTCCTTTAGTCGTACGAGTTCTGTCCTCATTAGCCTTTCCCCTCAAGGTCAGTATCTCAGGAGTGATCAATTCCGAGTGAGATCAACCAACAATGCATTGACGAAATTCACATCCATTCATTCCTCAAAGGACTCGAATTTCAGGATGTCACAACTCTTCCCCTCTTATAAAAATTTCGTCCTCGAAATTTAAACCTTCCCAAATCCTTAATAAAAAAGGTGGGGGTACAGTCATCTCATCGAATCTTCTCTTTCCCAGGTTGCTCTTTCTGTACTGGTTCTGTCAGATCACTTCCAATCTTGTCCAAACCATTCTGGATCCAAACTGCTTAGAACTTGCCCACTTTTGCAAAAATAAAAGTTGCAAAAATTTGGTTCTTTTTTTTTTCTTTTTTTTTTTCCACAAGGCGGCTAACTGCCGCGTCGGGGATTCGAACTCCCGACTTTGGACCACTGCTTCACACCCGGATACCACTCAGCTAAAGGTGCCGACGGTGTCTCGAATTGCTTTGCTTATCCATTTAAAGCCAAAATCCTCCTTTGAATCCAACTTTCGATGGATTCCGATTTAAATGCTGCTTCATTTTCCTTTCCTTAACCAAACGCGATGTCCCTATCATAGGCAACATTTAAGGAAAAATATATTTCCCCTACTTGAAATTCCAAGGTCTACGATACTAATCTGCAAAGCTAAACTGGCGATTCTGAGCAGTCTCAAATCTATCTCTAATAACTGCAACTAAATCACTGATTTCTGAACTAACTCTGGACCTGCGATTTTCTGATCTCTGACCTCAACTCAACCAACTGAAGTTCTGCACACTCTGATCTGCACTGCCTCAAAAGGAACCATCTGACTGATCTACTGAAACTGAGAACCTCTGGTCAAGATCTAACATAACTTTGACACTAACACTCTATGCAAAAGAATTATCTGATGCACAAACACCTCTGCATGCCTAATCCAATCAAGATCCTTCCGCACAACCACAATGTGGGCTGATTTCATCAGTCTATCAATTACTACCTGAAATGAGATTATTAACACACAGACTCCTCGATAGACCTGTCACAAAAATCTATTGTGACGCGATCCTACTTCCACACAGGGATCTCGAGAGATTACAAAGGTCCTCTCGAATTGCAAAACCGTGCTTTCTCTTGCTAGCACATCTGACACTTGCGACCTGTCAGTGATATCTGTCTTCATAACGGTCTACTAATTCTGTTGATGCCAATTCTGACTCATCTCCGTACTGTCTGGACAATGTTGAAGCTGTTACGACGAGCTTCCGATAAGATCTCTTCTTTAATCTCGGTATCATCAGGTACACTCAATCATCCTTAGAAATTTGAAAATTAGTTCTCCTCTTCTCGGTATCCTCTTGCAGGATCTTTTGCATTTCTGAGTCTGTCCACTGAAGCGTCTGATTCTAACCTGAATATCCGGTTCAATTCTGAGGGTGGCCATAAAATTCGAAGGTGGCCTACCTCAAATTTGAAAACCGAATTTTGAACTTTCTCAAGTTAGGTCCATACTTTAACCAGCATGTACACAAATGAAGACTCTCGACTCAACGCATCTGTGACTTCTTTCATCCTTCCATGGTGATACCAGATACCACCATCCTAGTCCTTCAAAAGATCTGGTTCATAGTGCTATCTCATATTCGATTCCTTCTGAGAGAATTAATACTTTGAGACTTTAACGGTCAGCGAAGATCTAGAGTCTTTCTTCGCACTAACAATATCTCTAAATCTTCAGAGTGAAAATTATTGTTGCGAGTTCCAAGTCATGCGTCGGGTAATTCAATTTATGAGGTCTCAATTGACGAGACGCGTATGCAACAACCATGCCATGCTACATTAACACGTAACCCAGTCCTCTAAACGACGCATCATTGTAGATCTCGTATCCTTCAGGAGCAGATGGAATGGTCAGCACAGGTGCGGTCGTCAGCTTCTGCTTAAGCTCTTGGGAACTATGCTCGCACTTGTCTATCCATACAAACTTCTCTTCTTTCTTTAGCAGTCGAGTCAACGGCGATGTCAATGCTGAAAACTCTTTTACGAACCTTCTGTAATACTCTGCTAAACCCGGAAAACTTCTGATCTCTTTCACTGTAGTCAATCTTGGCCAACTGATTACTGCTTCAATCTTGAATAGGGTCCACAGAGATTCCTTCTCCTGAAATCACATGACCGAGGAATGCAACACGAGTCATCCAAAACTCGCATCTGCTAAGCTCATCGTAAAATCCAAGAGTACTAAAGGCCTGAAGTATCATCCTCTAATGTCTCTCGTGCTCCTCAGCACTCTTCGAACACACCAGAATAACGTCAATGAACACAATCACAAACTGATCCAAGTACCCTTTGAACACTCTGTTCATCAGACCCATACAAACAGCTAGAGGGTTCATCAAACCGAACAATAATGCAGTGAACTCACAATTGCCATATCAAGTACGCAATGTTGACTTCGGTATGTCTTTCTTCCTGATTCTCAATTGATGATACCCTGTCCTCAAGTCGATCTTGGAGAATATCGATACACAAACGCAACAAACCATCTTTTTTCTTCACAAACAAGACTGATGCTCCCCAAGGTGATGCACTGGGACATAAGAATCCCTTATCTAACAATTCCTGCATCAACACTTTCAGTTCTTTCAACTCAGATAAAGCCATCCGATAATGAGCCTTAGGGACGGGCTCTGATCCAGATGCTAATTCAATCATGAACTTTATTTCTCTTTCTGACAGCAGACCTGGCAATTCTTCAGGAAACACCTCAGAAAGCTTCTGTACCACGACTAAGTTCTCCTTACTTGGTCCCTCAATTGTCGCATCCACTATAGTTGCCATATAGATTAGGCAACCTACATCCATAAACCAGGTCGTATTCAGTGACGAACAACAGGGATCGAAGGTCCTTTTTGACTTTCAGTAACTCAAAACTTTCGTACGCTAACTGAACCAACTGAATTATATCACTGCCACGATTCATAACAGCAGAAAGCTCCTCGAGCCAAACCTTTTCATAAATGATTTTCAAGTCATACATAAGCAAACCCCTCAGGTACAACTATAGTTAGAGATTAATCTTCACTTTACTTTATTACAACAACAGAAACTTCACAACTTTCACTGAAAATCCAGCTGTGCTACTCTGATAATACACCTCAAAATATTCTTTCCTTGATCGATGCATGGTCAATCCATTCCTATTCCTTTCGCCATCCTAATGGCGTCATGTCGGTAGTAGCGATGCTCGAGTCCTCTTGGACTTACACGGACAGTTCCTAGCCCAATAGCCATGCTGGCCACATTCAAAGCATGCTCCCATTGCACTTGGTCACCAGGCTGACTCACACTTCTTTTCTCAAACTTAACACACAATCAGTGAGTCTTCTATCTCCTTTCAGGTAACAGCATGCGCTCTTCCTTGTACTGAAGGCCTGCTCTACAAACCCCACAATGCGTTCTATGGCGCATTCCTTTCGATCTGTCCCATCGGCTTTCTAAGACCATTTCTGGCCAGGTAACCTTGTTGGTTACACACAGAACAAGCACCCGTCTTACCAAAACACGAGGCTAATCCATGTCGGCTTCCGTCAGCACGGCACACTCCATTCTGATCCATTACTGACCTGACCATCCCACATTTCCAGTTGGACAAAAATGAAATACTTTTCTCCAATCATAGGCTCCTTCCAAATCTGATTTCCATCTCTACTGAATCTGAACCTCAACTCGGATGCAACAGCTTGCTCCCATATCACAACTCCAGGCTGGGCCTCAATAGGCGTAGCAACAACAACAGTGACAACACTGGCGACGGCAAATACAGCGGCAACAGCGGCGGCTCGGTCCTAAGCTTACTGACCCAACAAGCTTCCAAGGAACACTAGCGCCTGAACGATTCCATCAAACCTAGGATCGCTCGGTGCTGCTACACTAGTACCGACCTACATCGGTACTCTCACACTCGCGCTGGTCTAAGCCAGTGCTCCACCACGACCACCTCGGGTACCGATCCCTATCGGTATACCACCCCGAGTAACTGGTCTAAAGGTTCTCTCTAGGAGTCCTCTGCTCCTGATCACTCAACTACAGGATCTTTACAGAAACCTGTTTCTCAATTCTAATCCTAGATTAGAATTTGAGTGATCCTCACCAATCAATTTACCAAACAACTATCAGACACATGCACCAGCATGAATTAAAAGTCATTCCTACTAACTATCCCATAAACAATCGCACCTTATCACTCCATTCACAGACCCGCTCTGATACCACTCAAACGGGGATGTCACGCCCTGAACCTCGAGCGCGCGCACAACCCTCGGTGGTCGATAGAATTTCGCGACGTTCCCAGGACTCGTCGTCGACCCTTTTCATTTTATTGCACATGCGGAAGCGAATTAACTAATCCCCTGACAATGACAAACATGGGATAGAAAAGCAAGACAACCATTTCAAATCAAATACACTTTTATAAACACTTCGAGCTTATACAGAAGGTCTATGTCATAAAGAATTACTGAGCCACCTATGCTCCTGACCCTTCCGCTTCAAGCTCCTGGCTCTTCACACTAGGGACCTGAAAATGGTTATTCAATAACCAGTGAGATATAAATCTCAGCGAGTTCCATCCCTAAGCCCCGGTTAGTACACCAACTCAACCCAGGATATCTATCCAGAACTACCCCACCACAAGCAACAACCAACAGTCGATTCACATACAACCTTACCTGGTATGCCATACCCTGCACGTTATAATTCAGCACAATACACGCAATGCACATGGCCATTAGATGATACATTTCATCAATCACATATGAGTCGCATCACAAGCGATCTCACCTGGCCATTGCCACACCCTGCATGTTATCGATTCATAAACGCGTGCCATAAACAATGTGCTTAACTCACGTATGACCGAAATCGCAGATGCCATGATTCTCATGCATTCTTGCACATTATCACAATTCAACAATATCATGCATATACTCAATGCATACAACAATTGAAACGTCTTATCCACTCAATTAATCACAGGGGTCCTGATTATAAGACCGAATCATTATGACACGTCCCATACCGTGCCACACAATTCCGTCCCATAATCCAGCGTGTCAATCAACACCCAACATGCGTTCCAATTGTTATTCACTGCCACTCAAGGGCATAGCCTACTCACAGTTCGGCTATCTACTGACATTAATGTCAGGCATCGTCTCCCCCCATGGAGCACGGCTTCGTCACTACGTCGACGGCATTCCCGAAGGAGCATCGTCTCCCCCCTTGGAGCACGGCTTCGTCACTACGTCGACGGCATTCCCGAAGGAGCATCGGTCCATTCGGCCCAGCCTCTACTGCGACCGGCATCCATTGCGCGGGCATCCCTTATAGGGGCACGTCCAGCTCAACAGCCCGGGACGGTTTCCTCTTAACCAACACACGACAATTCAATATCGGCCCAGGACACTTTGCATTTCACTCAAATGCCCCGATTAAAATAGTAATCCTGGCCTCTTTCCTTCGTATTAAAAACATCTGAGAACGTAATCGTGCGTGGGCACACGTTAATTCGAACCAGAAAACTGATACTTTCCTTTTTCAAACCCCACTGTTCGATATAATACTTAAAATCCATTTTCGGTGTCAAAACCCGACACCCGGGATTTTCTGAATAAATACCAAATTTCCAATCACCACACAATTGCACAATCATCACTCAATTCATGCAGATGCCCATGCATTTTCACATCCATTTACTTCATAGACTCAACACATATGAATTTTAGACACTTTTTGCATTCTGTACGAACAGTGCACGTGAACAGTAAATCGTGAACAGTAAATCGTGAACAGTAACTCGTGACACAGTCAATGGTGAATAGTGTCGCATGAACAGTAATTTTCCAGAATTTAATAAACTATAAATTAAATTCAGAAATCATTAAAAGCATTAATTAAAGCAACCATCAATTAATTAAAGCAACCATCAATTAATTAAAGCCAATCATACTTAATTAACCACATAAACCACATTAAGCAAATAAAGCAAGATTAGGCTAGACTAATTTAATTCATCCATCTAACCACCTATCTTAGGGCTAATACAACTTAATTAAATCACTTAAACTAGAATTAAATCTAACTAAACCAACCCTAAGCAAGTTTAGGCACTAATCGAAGGATTAGGAGCTAAACTCACCCGTTAAGCGGGCCGGAAACACCGACGCGGCGGCGACAACGGTGGCTACGCACCGGAACCTCAACAACGACGATCCAAGGCGGCCCCAAGCTCAACACAACAACCACAGCTCGGACTCCCACTGAAAACACTGAAAAACAGCCCTGCCGGAGGAGAAACTGAGTTGAACGGCTTGGCCGGAGCTCCGGCGAGGAGGGTGGCTGGCAACCGGTGACACGTGGGGGTCTTGGGGTCTTGCTGGAGGTTGGGATGAGCAAAGGAACGGCTGGAATGGAAGAAAACGGGCTGCAAAGTCGAAACAGGCGAAGCAGGGCGGAACCAGGCGGTCCGGCGACCGGCTTCTTGAGACGGCCGTACAGGACGACCGGAAGCTCCGTTCGGGACGAAACTGGGCTCGTTGGAACGGTCTGTCTCTCCCGGTCACGGTGATAGGTGGATCGTTGGCTGATTCATCCGGGAAGACCACTTTTGACTCGATTCTTTGACGAAGGGTCAGCTGGAGCAGAAACTGAAGGAGAGGGAAAACGAGGAAGAGAGGAGCTCGTCCGCTTGGAGGTCGAATGGGGGAGAGAGAGAGTGATGGGAGGGCTGAGAGCACTCCTCATTAAGGCCATTTAATGGCCACTTCAAGTCCCCATGCATGACATCATCAATTTCTCTCTCCTCCTTTGCCCTTATCCACTTGCTTTTAGGGGCAAAATAGTCATTTCACTTTGCACCAATTTACCAATCTGACCTTGGGCTGAAATTGGTGGATGGGCCTAGGAATTGGGCTTGGCCATGAATAGAAGTGGGCTTGGGAATTGATTGGGCTTTGAAATGGTTAAGGCTTGGCCCATTGGCTTAGAAGATGAATAGTTGGTTTGGCCCAATGGGCTAACTTGCTTGACTTAGGCCCATTTGGTGGCTGTCCCAACTTTGGGCCTAGGGCCCACACTGGCTTGGCCCGGCCCACGACCTCACGGCTTGCTTCCTTGGTCCGAAAATCCATTTTTTTCCAATTGCTCGGCTTAACTGGCTCTGTCGACTGTCTGAAGTAGCTTCATCCAAAGTCCGTCCCGGACATTCCCGATAATTCGAAGTCCAATCCTAAGTTCTCTTGCCATGTCAATTTCGCCCAATGCCATTTTGGTAACAACTCAGACTGACGGGTGGCTTTGAGGATTCACGCGTGACCGACTCGTGCCAAACCACGTTCAAGACATCTCGACGCATGGACGTCCTTGACTGCATGAAATTACGGAGGATAGATTCTTATTTCAAAGTACACGATTATTGAGGATCGACATAGGGTCGTTCGTGGATTCGATAACAGTAAACGGAATCACCCGTCGTTCCATTATGTTCTGTCCGCGAATCGACTTTTAGTCGTCCTTAGAATCGGCCTGCTTATCTACAGGATCGTCCTCACGTAAATCTCATGGTCAAGTCGTTTTCCCAGGTCAAGTCCTTTAGTCGTACGAGTTCTGTCCTCATTAGCCTTTCCCCTCAAGGTCAGTATCTCAGGAGTGATCAATTCCGAGTGAGATCAACCAACAATGCATTGACGAAATTCACATCCATTCATTCCTCAAAGGACTCGAATTTCAGGATGTCACAGCTGCAATACCCCTCATCATCCAACTTGCCTGTTGAAATCAAATTCAAGCGGATATCAGGTATATGTTTAACATTATTCAATACTAACCTTGTGCCATTGCTGGTTTCTAGGCACACATCACCGATGCCTACAGCTTAAGCTAGTCCATTGTTTCCCATCTTCACAGATCCGAAGTCACCTGACCTGTATGATGTAAAGAAATCCCTACGAGATGTAGCATGAACGGATGCACCACTATCAATTACCCAACTGGTCTCATGAGAAACAAAATTCACCACATCACCATAAAAAATAGTGAGAAAGTCTTCTTTAAGTGCAGCTACACGATTGTCATCACTGTCATCATCACTTTTCTTCTCTTTACCTTTCTCCTTTTGTTTCTCCCTTTTTAACTGGCGACAAAACCTCTGAATATGTCCCTTCTGATGACAATAATGGCACTCAATATTAGCAAATTTATTATACTTACCTCTGCTTTTGTCTCGACTTTTATCTCTATTTCTCGGACCTCGAGACTCACTTCTCCCCCTTTTTCTCAACAACCAAGGCATCAGAATATGAAGATGACGATCCATGTGTCTTCCTTCTCATCTCTTCATTCAAAATACTACTCTTGGCTATATCCATGGTAATTGTACCATCCGGGGCAGAATTAGACAAAGATGTTCGGAACGTCTCCCATGAGTCTGGCAAAGTACCAAGCAACCATAGTGCTTGTATCTCATCATCAAACTTGATTCTCATCGCAGCCAACTGATTTATAATTCCTTGAAAAGAATTTAAATGATTAGTCAAACGAGTACCATCATGATATCTTAGAGCCATCATCTGTTTTATCAAAAATAACTTATTATTCCCAGTCTTTCGAGCATATAACTGTTCGAGCTTATCCCATAAACTGCGTGCATGTGTTTCCTCAATAATGTGGTTTAAAACATTATCATCTACCCATTGCCTGATATAACCACACACTTGACGATGAAATATAGACCATTCAGCGTTAGTTTTATTCTCTGGTTTCTCCTCAGCAAATACAGGCAAATAAAAATCTTTCACATATAAAAGATCTTCCATCTTCCCTTTCCAGATATGATAATTCGAACCATTCAATGTAACAATTCTACTTGTATTCGTTTCCATTGTTTAACACAAGGCAGAAAAATCAAGCAATAACATGATGCTCTGATACCACTCTGATGGGAGAACGGTAATAATTCGAACAATATCGAATCAACGCAGCGGAATAAAATAATCTCCCCTCTTGTGTAAACCTAATATGAATTGATATAGTAGAGTAAAATAAATACCAAGCACGCGAACACAAGACGATTTTTTACGTGGAAAACCTCCTCGATGTGAGGAGATAAAAAACCGCGGGACCGGAGTCCACCTGAAAATCTTCACTATCAATAAAATTGTTCTTCTCTAGCAAATACTAGAGGTACATAGCAGTAAACACCTCAAGAACATGATTCTTGGCAATACACATGAACTTCACAAAAGATCAAGGATAAATCTGACCAAAAACGCAGGTTTTGATCAATCCACGAAAAACCTGATGTATGGAGCTTCAAACGAAAATCAAACCGTTCAGATTCGATTAAATTGCGCCATGAACATGTTGACAAAATTTCAGCTCAATCGGACCACGAATCGACCTTCGACGCCAGCTTGATGTAAATCAGATATTGCCCCAAACCCCAAATTTTCTGCTTTCTCTTTTTCTCTTGTTACTATTTCATTTTCTGCTGCTACATCTTTATATAGATAGTGAGAAACCATATTTCCTCATATAACTTATTATATGGGCTCAAGCCCTTTTTGAGCTTGCAACTCATTGGGCTTCCTCCACATAGGAGCGAACCCAGCTAACATGGTCTTCCGCGGAGGCTCCGCTGCTTCTTGCGGATCGGCATCCAAGCGGCCCCGTCCCGGGCGGATTAACTTATGTTTTTTTCGGTGGGCGTGGTTTAGTTTTGGAAATGTTGGGCTTGTTTATTGAGATTTGAGTCAAGCTTGTTTTGTTAGAGTTGGGCATAGCTAAACGCCGGAGGAATTGGGCTTAATTCTATGAGATGTGCCCAATTCGCTTTTTAAAATTAATTAAGGCGTCCTAATTTGTAAAGCCCATTTCATGTTCTCGAGCCTAGATTCGTGTGACCCGCGGTCCGGATCCCTATTTTCAGATAAAATTTTTTTTTAAAATTCAAAAAATATTTTTAATCATAAATTTTCGAATTTTCTTTTTCTAAAAACTAGGGAAAAGCTAAAATAAATTAATTTTTGAGTAGTTTTCTCTTAAAATGTGTGAAAATCTTTGATAAAAAAATTGTGCTCAAAATTGAATAAACTTTTGGGGCTTTATCATAAGATATGAATGTCCTCAAACACAAATGCTAGGCTGAAATTTGCGCATTTCCATTTCCATGATCACTTGATTGGGTACTCTTAAAACGTTGGTTGTTGTTTCCATTTAGTCTAGTTAGGGATGGTATTTTTCTTATTTCTTAGCATTAGATTCTTGATTTTCCTTGCAAATTTATTTAATGCTTTGTTATTTTAATTATTACACACCCATATGATCACTTTACATGTTAGTGAATAAGTTTAAAATCAATCCAGATTGCTTGACAAACATTTATTTTTTAAGTGAACCATATTAGGGTCTTAAATTATCTGGTTGCATAAAAAGTGATGTATACTCTTATCTCATTTGGTTTCTAGCTGAACCTAATAGATTAGTCATAACTCTTAATTATAAATTCTTATTGCGTCAATTTGAATATCCAACGTCATGCGAGGTATGTGTTTGGGAGAATCCGCGTCTAAAATGTGAGTCATAGATCATTTTTCTACACAATACCCTTAAACCTATGTATTTTCCTCTCCAAACGGAAAATGTAGGTCACCACAAACTTGATCATCAAAATGGATATGGTGCTTGGCCTAAGCATTGAGCAGCGTATTACTTGTGACCCTCCGTGATTGGGAGACCCAAGTTCTTCTTCATCAATAGGTTGGACCTCAGTAGCATATCTGTCATTCTCACGAGTTGATGTTCTTCATATCAAGTTCACCAACAGGGCGCCTTTCGTGCAAACAGAAATGAGCTGTTGGGGAAAATTTTTTGTCCTATGTATCTATTAAGCTTGTCGCTATTGTCTAAACAAATACACGGGAAGTAGCATCATTTTGGATGATGGGAAGAGGGAAACCGCCAAAGACAATAACTACTCCACGGATAGTTCATTGCATATAATTCTATTTAGTTCACTTTCATGTTGTCTATTTTGCATATTATCACAAAGGAATAAGTCCTGAGTAAACCCATCCGTGGATAGCGTAATTGGTTGAGAGTCCCTCTCTTATTGTTGAAGTCAAAAGTTCGAAACCCTGCGTTGCTAGCGATTTAAGTGGGGGGTCATGGCAGTGGGTTGCTGTACTAGTCTCCTCCGAGGTATAGGGGTCCAATCCTCATGAGCCGTTTGGGCACAAGGGGCAAGTGGTGGAGTTCTTGGTTACCAAAAAAAAAAAAATTCCGAGTAAAATTTAATAAATCAAGCTAAATCTCTGGGTAAAGAGAGGAACCTTGAATATATGCATGGTAGGCAACTCCAGAAGAATGCCAAGCCTGTGCTCACTTGCGATGCACATATTGCAAATATTAAGTAAAACTGATGCCTGCAACAATATAATGGGAATGAGCATATTTGTCCGTTTCCATCAGCAGTTGACAAAGACTGACCAAATCAAAGGGAGAAAACCAACAGGAATTGATGGCATTATCTAAATCATATGCTGCAGATCTGGATTACCACATGTGCAATTTGTTCTAAAAATGGACATTTGCCTCCATTCTAAAAACTCGAAAGTCAACATGGATATAGATGCAATCAGTCAACCTTGGGATCAGTCTCCTACATTTCTCTCCTTCTGAAGAAAAGTCATCCATCTACATTGTAAAGATAGAAAAAGGAAAAAATTTTAGGCACCGAGCTTATGTAAAACCCAACTGGTCAGCTTGTTGCTCTCCCTCAGTTGCTCTCTACTGGCTCATTGGCTTACTGGAAAGGATATAAATCGAAGTCAGAAAAAAAGGAACAAACCAATGTGACTACAACATCTCTCTCTCTCTCTCTCAATCGTGCCTGCGAATAGGTACATTACAGGTATTGTCAAGGACCCTAAGCTATCCAGGAGAAAATATGCAACCATGTAATACCCAGCATCACAAGCATAACTTTCAGAGATATGATTGCTGATTTCCTGTCAACTCACCAATTTTAGGATATATTCACGTCCTTGTTTGTCAAAAAAATATGTCAGACAATTCGGATAGCAATAATAATGAAGCAATTTAATCTTAAAACTTCTATGCTTCTTTCCATTTCCAAAAAAATATCAGTTATAACAGCTCTTGGTTACCTCTTCCTCTCTTTTATTCTCAGTGTTGTCAAATGCTGCCTTCTCAGCCAGCAAAGAAAAGCCCATAAATAGTCTATACCTTTACTAAATTCAGAAGTAAAACCTAAAAGGAGCAAAACCACTTACATCCTTGTTCATGCCCCACGTTTCTTCAGCAAGCTTCCTGGCATACTCAGGATCATCACAGACCAAGACATTATTTAATAAGGTTCCAGATTTGACTTGACAAGGGTAAACCGAATTTCGAGCTCCCGGAACACTGTTATCAAATATAACAGGATCAGTTACAGACAAATTACCTGCCACAGTTCATTCGAACATACTTAAGATGGGGAAGCCATAGAGCTCTGGTTCATCTTTGAAGTCTATAAAAGCGCAAAGGATAGACTTCAAAGAATTTTATAATAACAGCAAACAAGAGAAGAATAACATTGATGTACATCTAAGTTTAAGAAAAGAACTAGTGATTAAGAATCTGGTTTGCTGATTATTGGTGCCTTCCACTTTCCCTTGTAGTTGGGATTCTTAATTTTCTGCAGAACATGCATGATCAAGAGAATCCCTTAATGCGGTCCGAAACTCGGACTCAAAAGAACGTCACATACCTTTGGCTTCCATGGACCCCTGTATTCAGGGTTGGCAATGGTCAGGGCAGTTCACTCACCATCCACTTCATTGTCCTAGTCTTCAGGCTGAAATCATAATCTTGACTAGTAAGTACCTAGTGTAGATCAACCTCATGAGAGATAGTAGAAAATCAACTTCAAATCAGACTCATGTTCAGCAGGGTTACCTTCTTGGCATCGGGATCTGGTATCTTTTTGGGATGTCATTACGCCCGGCAGTCACATGAACAATGTCATTTTAAAAGAATTACAGGGAATATTGCATTTGAAAGGTTAGCAGTGGTAAGGGATGAATACCTATGGCTTCTTATCTGGAATGTGCTGTCTTTCCAGTCTTCAGGCTGAGATAGGTCATTATCTAGACTTATAGCTCAGAGAAAACTGATCGGAACATTCACTAAATAGATTACCTTCTTCGGTTTTGGCAGGAGAAGATCCCAGTCAGAGTACAAGCTACCAGATTGTTTCTCAACGTTTTCAATCAAGATAGTATAGGTAGCATCAGGACAGAGTACAAAGATGTAAACATGAGTAAGTTGATCTGTCTCACAAGAAACGTCCTATTTTATCAGGTGATTAATCCATTATAAGGCAGGATAGCATGGACTTTCTTGAAACTGTAGCTATAGTCATTTGGTCCACACATGTTGCTGCATTGAACAACATAACAACCCAATAAATAAATGCGAAGTAATGGATATTCAATAATCTGGACAGCAAGAAATCCAACAAATGGAAGACAAAAGGATCATGTAATCTACGGGAGTGCAAAACCTATATGGGGTTTTGCCCACTGAGTAGCCTCATGTGCCCACCCGAGTTATGTTTTTGTTCATGTTTTACAGAAAATTGGAAGACTAGAGTCTTGTCCTTGTTACTTAATTCAGGGACGTGAGCTGATATAGCATAGAATGTATAGTCTTGACTAAGCGACGAAGTGTGGTGTTTAGAGGAAGTAGCCGGAGATGAAGCCCTACAGAATTGCTTGACTTTGAGAGGAATCAATACTGTTCAAGATTTCCTCTAGCTGTATGAAGCCAATGTGTCCTTTCTAAGAAACGTAGTGTCATCCCTGTCCCGTTCCCCACACGGGGCAGGGCGGCTCGCGGGCTGTTCTTTGAAAGGGCGGCAGAGAGTAAGATAGAGAGAGACAGTGCATTAACACAGTGCCAAAAATTTTGTTTTAATTCCCACTAGTATCCGTGTATTAAAACAGAGAGGGAGGTACACTCAAGTCAATGCTCAGCGAGCCAAACTAACATTGTCCTTAACATTGTCCGTAGTGAGCCAAACCGACGAGAACCAACGCCCAGAGCTTAATGGATAATTAGCGAAGTACACTCAAGTCAATGCCCTAAAGTCAAACCAGAAACTGAATGCACCGCCAAAAACCCGAGGGCCGTTTTAGGAACTAAAGAATCGACCAATCAGGATGAGTTCAAAGAGAGTAGCCTGGTCGACTTCGACGAACTCAGGCGACCCAGGCCTTGAGGTCGTCCTTGATGGTGCTATCGTTGGACTTGGTGGACTCAACAGGCTTCTTGCAATACTTGATTGACATTGATCGACATTGAAGTACGATTGCAATCAGGGTTTTACGATTGCAATCTGAGGAACCACTGTCACCACCACGAATGCACACCAATAAGAGAGGCAAGGACACAATGCGGTCGACGAGGAAGATCACCCTTGGGAGCTCCGGCAGTGATCCATTCAAGGTCAACGAGGCTGTGGCCGATGAGTCGCAGACGATCAAGCACATATGCTCCCCCTCTTTATTCACAATTGTGGCTGATGTTTTATCCCATACCAATGCTCTGTAGGAGGGATGCCTTCTGGGAATTAAGCTTAAAAAGGAGAGCCTGAGCCCCGCTTCTCTTTATATATGACTCCCTATTCTTTCTTGTCGCTAACCCTGTTTGAACTGCAAATGTTCGAAAAGATTCTTGACTGTATTGTACTACTCAAGCCAGAGGATTATGTTGCAAAATTCCTGTATATGCTTCAGTCCTAACACTGGTGCAGAGTTGAGAACAGGGGTAAGCACAGTCCAGGAAATCAATGCTACTCAGCACCATGATAACCATTTTGGTCTACCTATTCTATGGGGGATAAGTACACTAATGGTGCCATAAGTTGTATACGGCGCTCACTTTGGTGCCAAAAGTTTCCGCCAGATCACTTAAGTGCCAAATCGGAGGAAAAACGATCACTTTGGTGCCACCGACGACAGATTCCGACCAAAATGATTACGTGGCTTTTATATTTAAAAAAAAAATATCGAGAAGCCTTTTAAACGACGTCATTTTCCGTCTTCCTTAAGAAAACGACGTCGTTTTGCCGTCCTACGTGGATACCCTCACAAAAACGACGCCGTTTTGTTAATTTTATTTGGAGATTGAAATTAGGGTTTTTTTGTCCGCCATTGCTCGTCCATCGTCGCTCGGCCGCCGTCCCTCAACCACCGTCACTTGGCCGCCGTCCCTCGGCCACCGTCGCTCAACCGTCATCCCTCAACCTCCATTGTAGTTGCTTGCCACAGCAAGACAAAAGAAAGAAAGAAAAAAAAAACGAACAGAAAACTCGAGAAAGAGGGAGGTGTCGACGATGAGGGCGGAGGAGGGGATGGCGAGGCCACGGCCGCCGCCTTCGTAGTAGCTGGCTTCGCCGACAACCTCCGTGGCGTTCCAGATCTTCGCGACTACCATTGGTCGGATCGCTCGTGCTTCTGGGGATTCTTCGAGCCCGCGTTTCCTCTGCACCCGACGATATTTCTTGGGAAAAGGCGGTGATGAGGCTGAGATTCGGGGATTTGAAAGGTTGATAAGGTGATTAAAAATGGGGGAAAACTACCAGAGGAGGGCGGAGGCGAATGCGTGGTTTCTTTTCTGGAAAATTACTGTTGTTGCTGGTTCTCCGCTGCTGGTGTTGTTGGTTTGGTGCTGTTGGTGTTGCTGGATTTGTTCGGGGAAGAAGACGAATCCGCTCAAGGAAGAAGACGACACAAAATGGCGTCGTTTGGGGATTTAGGGTTTTGAATTTGAGGGAAAGACACAAAACGGCATCGTTTTGGTTTTAGGATGCTAAAACGACGTCGTTTGAAGGCCTAAGTGATCTAATGGAAACTCCGGCGAGCCACATCAGCATAAGAAATTAATAAATAAAAAAAGGCCACGTCAGATTTCCGGCCGATCCGATCGGTGTTGGCACCAAAGTGAGCGTTTTTCAAATTTTTTGGCACTTAAATGATCCGACGGAAACTTTTGGCACCAAAGTGAGCGCCGTACACAACTTATGGCACCATTAGTGTACTTATCCCTATTCTATGGGGTAGCTCTAAACATGAAGCACTTGACTTTGTTAAGGATAGTCTTTGAAAAGAATGCCAAGCTGGAAAACTAAATTATTGTCACAAGCTGGTAGGGGATTATGGTAAAACCAGTGGCTTATGCAGTACCAACTTACTCCGTTGTCATATTTTAGGTTTCCAAAGATGTGGCATGAGGACGTTTATGCAGCTATAGGCAATTATTGGTGGGGTCAACAGAATAATGAAGGGAATGTGCATTGGAAGAATAGGGAAAGCTTAACTGAAGCAACGTTAGAATGAGGCTTGGGTTTTAGAAGTTTATCACAGTTTAACATAACCCTCCTTGCTAAGCTTGCTTGGAGAATCCAAAGCAACCCCTCATAATTCTGAGTGCAAATATTTCAAGCGCTCTACTTTCCCCTATGTAGCTTCATGGAAGTTAGAAGAGGTGGCAGAATGTCTTGGGGATGGAGTAGAGTTTTGGAGGGAGAGGTCTGATTAAGGAAGGTGGGTTGTGATAAATTGCTGATGGGAAGTCAGTCAAAGTTCGGGAGGATAAGTTGGTGAAGGAGAGTTGAGACTTGATGCTGCATCCTCTAATCTAACTCAGGTGAAAAAGTAATTAAGAATGGAGTCTCTAATTGGTGTAGATACTAGGATTCGGAGCTTGACCCCCATTAAAGACAGTATACGGTAGGAGGAGCAGTGATCGGTGTTGAGAAATCACATAAGGTGGAGAAGTTCTGATGACCAATGATTTGGCCCTGGAACGGGAGTGGTGGTTCTCCAGTAAAGTCTCTACGGCTTTACCATGCAGAAAAGAAAGAAACATCTAAGCCTAGACCCTCAAGCTCTCATACCATTGATGGTATAGTTTGGAAATTAGTACGGGGTGTTGGCTCTCCTCCCACAATAAAAGACTTCCATTGGCAACTTTGCTCGAATGTTATGCCTGCTATTGCTAATATGTGCAAACGAAAAGAATAAAGTTTCTCCTGCTTGTATGTTCTGTTTTGAGATTATATCTATTGAGTATTTAATACTCAATTGCTTAAATTTGAAAATCCAAAAAATGAAGTGATTCAAATAGTCAAGCAACTCTTCATTTGTTTAAATTTGAAAAAAAAAATCAAACTTTTAAATGAAAAGTCAGCGCAACTCATTTCAGATACAAAATGGTGTTGCTATACAAAGTTGTCTCCAAGTAAAATTTAGAAGAAGATAATTATTTCTCATGAAGAGTGGATGGTAAGCGAGATGGACACTTTCCATAGTTTCACCTTGAAGAGTGATAATCCCATCATTGACACCTCTCCTTCATTGATGGGTTTGTTTTCTAATTTGAAGGTGCTTGTTTTGCATGCCAGTAGATTTCATGGAGCCATAAAAGAGCCCGAAGCTCATTACCAATTTCCCACGTATCTTCAATAGGACATATTTATCGTTAGTAACTCTTAATGTTCATAGCAATTTCTCTGGACTTTTCTTTACAAATCAACTTACCTTTGTCAACTTAGTGGTGAGAATACATAAGATTTTATGCTTGGACATATTACATCCATTGTGAGTGTTAGATAGGCTATGGTATTATTGAATTGATTTGTGCCATTTGATACACAAATTTTTGCTCGAGGTCTTCTCATTCATTTGAGAAAATTTGACATCAAATTCGATAGATTTTGACCCCTCAAACAAAATTATAGATCTTGCATGATATTGCTTTTGCAATTCTCAACTGCATTTCTTCGCATTTAAATACTAAAGAAATTTAAATTTTGGGTATAAAATATTCGGATCGAACAAAGCATGGATCCCAATGTCTTTGGGATTGGCTCGATGGATGGTCTAATATGCAAAATATGAGTCCTGAACTCCTTGAGGTTCCAAAATCAAGCCTGCATGAGCCCGGCCCTAAGCTAATCAAACTCGGCCTACTAAATGGAAAGGCAACGCGGTCATTCAAGGACAACAAGGGAAATTCAAATCGGCCAACACCCATCGTCGAGGCCCGCTCCAGTCTGAACGCATAGATGGAAGGTCTTGTTCAGCTGCACGCGTCGAAATTGGTAGAAAAAGCAAAGGAGAATCAAAAGAGGAAAGGGGCGGGCAGTTTCCATCTTGACAAAGGAAGCACAAGAAAATCTGGGCATAAAAAAGCAGGGGATTCTCAGCCAAACGAATACAAGAATATCCGGGCATAGAAAAGCAGGGGATTCTCGGCCAAGTGGGGCAGCGATTTTTTCGCGTTTAATCAATGCCAGAGACAGCTCGAAAAGAAAAAGGAAAAGGAAAAGGGTGGAGCTTTTTTCTCACGGCCAAAAAAGAGAAAAACAGGGAGAGGGCTTGGGTCAACAAAAGAGGGAAGACAAAAGGAAAAAGAACAGAGAAGTGATCGGCGAAAAAGACAAAAAGAGAAACAGACGAAAAGAGGACAGAGAGAGGGAAAGATGCAATTTCCCATTTAATTTCTTCGAAGTTCACTTTTCCTCTACACTTGAATTTTCGAGAATTTTACTCCTTATAGTCAAATTTCTCCATCATTTCATTTACAGCCTGGCACACCTTGCACCTGGAGAAAGCCAAAAATGAAATCATTTTAGCACTATTTTGGAGTTGACCTTTTTTTGTTCAAGTTAGAATTAAGGTGCGGAAACCCATTTTATCTAAAGAAGGGGCATGTAAAGGTCACTAGTTTGGGAAGTTTATAAGAGTCGCCGTTGTCAAGAGCCACCCTCTTCAAAGGAAACTCATTTTGTGAGGAATACTCGCACATTTGATGGACAAGGATCAATTGGCATCTAATTGTCGTTTCCAAAATACTTTACCAGAATTCCCTAAACAATTTAGTAACTGCGTGATACTGTTTATCCTGACTTTTCTTCATAATATTCAACCACCAAATCCAAGTACCTAACAATACTGTGGAAGGGGAAGACACGTTTCTCATTTTCACACCTACAACAACCAAAGATAGTTACAATTAATTTTTCTTGCCATGAACCAGATCAAAATGCAAGCTTCGAATTCCCCTCTTTTAAATTTAGATTGCCAATGCTAATTATATTCCAAGCGACAAACCTTCCACATATTAGGATTACATGTATCGCACATTCGCATGTTCACATTCATGGATAATGACCGGTATCTACTCGTTCATTTCAATTTAAAGCAAAAAAAAAAACTATAAGTACAAAACAATAGCATAATCGCATATTTTACTAGATCAACATTAATTATTTAGAGTCAATAAACAAATCGAATAGTTTTATGTATATGGAATTTACATGGCGTTGTCAAACATTTAGATTTCTTTGAACACCTTTAAGAAGCTATACAAACCCATACTGAGTCTCACTGTAAACCACAACTTTTAGTATAATAATTATATTGAGATTGATTTTCTCTATCACATAAATGGATTTTATACAATATTAATCCAAAAAATTCGCAATGCAGCGAAGCAAAGCAAAGATGATGGAAGACCGACTTGCTTTCCCTCGCCAGTCTTTTCCTTTTGACTTTTTCATTTGAGTAGCTTTTGTCGGTCTTTGCCTCGTCTCTTTCTTTGATTGGGAGAAAATAACAGGAAATGCAAGGTAGCAAGCAAAGGTGATAGAAGACTTTGACTTGCTTTCCCTCATTTCACCTGGGAAGTAGATTACCTAACAACAATGATTTGAGAGGCGCGCGCGTCCCAAGTAATTAACCATCAGGATTAATTTAAATATGAGTATTCATCGCCTCCTTCCCTGCCTATGCGATAAGTAACTTTGAATTAGAAAAGGTAATTTTCTGCCTGTCTATTGTTAGTAAATCTCAATGTTGACGGTCATTGTTCATTCAACAAAGTAAGTTTAACCATTTACCTAACTAGTACTTTACATACCAACTTTTAACATAGAAAAAGGTAACACAATTTCATATGGTTAGTAACTCATTAATCTGACTTGTAATATATATACTTAGTTTTTCTTATATACATTGAAGTAACTTTCCCCATATCTGTGTGTCGGTAACTTTTCACAAGATTGCAGTGAAAATTTTGGAGATGCAAGTGACGTCCGGGCTAGAGTTGATGACTTTGCACTAAATTTTGTTTTAATCCATTTGTGATAAAAACATCAATAATACTTGGATCATTAATTTACTACTCTCCATCCAATCATTTTGGTATATATACATTCAATCAAACGGAAATTTATTTTCCACCTATTAAATGGAAACAAGTAAAGTTATTGTCGAGATTTATATTTAATGAAACTGCTGGTCCTTGAACTTTTATTTGAATTTGTCCTTGTCATATCTAATCGAACAATCGATTTAATTACATCTTTAAATATTTATCTAATGTGTGCCGTGATCTTATCTTTTAATTGATTATGTTCCTAACCTTTTTAAAAATGTTCAATATCGTCTCATTTTAGTAATTAGAAGGACAAATCCGTACAATGTCACTTTCTAGTCTTTTGCTCGTCAAGAACAAATGGTTTGTTCTTTACTTTCTACAAGCTTTAGCCAATAACGTTGATCCGGCTCCTAAAACTTCCAACATGTGAGAAATCGCAGTTAAACATTATTAAGTTGATCCGGCTCCTAACACTTCCAACATGTGAGAAATCGCAGTTAAACATTATTTAGTAGGATACATTTTTAGTTCCGAGGATGAAGCTTTGGAAAGCTACCTAGAGGAACAGTATATGGGCCCATACACTTCTATGCTTTTATCCAACTTATTTTTCTGTATAAAAAAGCAGTAAAGTAATTATACAAAATTAGTATGATTAGTAACTCATTTTATATTAAAATAATGCATCTACCTATTAGTAACTAGTAATTTTTCTATGCAATAAATAATTATGGAATAAAAAAAGTAATTTTCTGCCGATTGTTAGTAAGTCTTACTGTTCGTAGTAATTTCTCTAGACTTTGCTATACACATCAACTTATGTTCATTATCTTATTGGACTACATAAGATTTTATATAGTGGACATATTACATTTGGTGTGAGTATTATGTCACTGTTAAACTAGATTGTACCAATTGACACCTAAATTTTCATTAGAAGACTTCCATTCGTTTGATAAGAAAATTGGAGATTGAATTCGACAGAATTTGACCCCTAAACAAAAATGTCGATCTTGCATGGTCATGCATTCGTAATTCTCACTTCGTTTCTTCGCATTTAGATATCAGGGACATTTACATTTTGGGCATGAAGTATTCAAAGCATGGTTCCATCTGTGAGTTTTCTTAGGAATGGCTCAATAGATGGCTCCATATGCAAAAATGAGTCCTAAACTCACTCGAGGTGCCCAAAACCGAGTCCACGTGAGTCCAGCGACTCCAGCCCTTAAGCTGAAATCAAACTCAGCCGAATGGAGGGAAAGGAAGCCCGGCCATTCAAGGGCTACAAGGGAAATTTTAATCGGCCAATACCCATTTTCGTGGCCAATTCCAGTCTGAACTTATAAGATGGAAGGTCTTGTTCAGTTGCTGTACGCGTCCAAATGGAAGAAAAGGCAAAGGAGAATCCAAAGGAGGAAAGGGGCGTGTAGTTTCCATCTTGACAAAGGGAACAATCTCGGCATTCACGGACTGGAATTCACGGCCAAAAAAAAAAAAAAAACAATCTGGGCATAGAAAAGCAGAGGATTCTCAGCCAAGTTGGGCAGCGAATTTTCAGCATTTAATCATTTCCAAAGATAGCTTGAAAAGGAAAAGGAAAAGGGTGGAGCTTTTTCTGCACGGCCAAGAAAGAGAAAACACAGAGAGGGTTTCAGCCAACTAAAGAGAGAAGACTAAAAGGACAAAAAGAACAGAGAAGTGGTCGGCAAAAGAAAAGAAAAAATAAGAACAGAGAGCAAAAGATGCAGTTTCCGTTTAATTTCCTCGAAGTTCACTTATCCTCTGCACTTTAAGTTCCGAGAATTTTACTTCTCGCAGTTAAATTTCTCCGTCATTTCATTTTAAAGCCCGGCGCACCTTGCACCTGGAAAAAGCCAAAAACAAAATTATGTTTACCACTGTTTTGAGGTCGACAGACTTTTGTTCAAGTTGAAAGTAAAGTGTGAAAACCCATTTTATTTAAGGAAGAGTCGAGTAAAGGTGACCACGTTGGGAACTTTGTAAGAGTCACCGTTGTCAAGAGCCACCCTCTTTAAAGGAAACTCATTTTGTGAAGAATACTCACACATTTGATGGACAAGGATAACTCTGCATCAAATTGTCATTTCCAAAATACTTGACCAGAATTTCCTTAACAATTAAGTGACCGCATGATATTGTTCATCCTCACTCTTCTTCATAACATTCAACCATCAAATCCAAGTACTTAGTAATATTGTGGAAGAGGAAGATCATGTTTTCTCATTTTCACACCTACAACAACCAAAGATATTTACAATTAATTTCTCTTGCTGTGAACCACAATTAAATGCCAGCTCCGAATTTCCCCCTCCTAATTCTAAAAACAAGATATGTTTGACATCAAATCAAACTCTTAAAAGTTGAAAAAGAGGAAGCCTGAAGTCAATGTAAAGAAACATCCATATATCTAACAGGATTACGCGCCAAAAACCTCCTTTCAAATTGATGCCTAATAACTGTTTTATGTCTTTCGGACCATGACTATCTAACAGTAATATTGGATTAAAAACATTAATTTATAAAACAATGTTACAACTTGTTAGATATATTTGTAATGGACTCATCTGCAAATTACCTAATCATTCACACATGCATTGGATTACATGTACGTTGTATATGGTCCAATTTTGTCTAGAATCATGATATTGTGTTTCTATTCTACTCTATATTAGTTTAGGTTCTACATAAATGATTGCAACTACTTGTGTAGTGCATTCCGATGATATACAAAGACCTTCGGTTTATCCATCTCTTACCAACATAACCCTTCAATCGAAACTCGCCACCACCCACTTAGACAGTCTCCGCCACGACCCATTTTCAAAGACTTTGAATCCTAAAAACACGTTGTTGAATCAACATCAACTACAACTCAACTCCAATATGGACGAAAAGCTCACATGTCGGGACGACACAACTCGTCCAAATCTTAGCCTTCGTAGCTTGCCACCCCTTGGTGATTATTTCTCAATGAACCACCCATCAGACAAGTGACCTTCCTCCAAGTTGAACACTAGAAACCTATTTTGCTGGAATTGATCCCACAACCAAATGTCTTTTACCAAAGTCGTTCTTCAGTTTTATTAAAAGGGACTAGTATTTGCGTCAACTCGACACAAATGATATCTCATGCAAAGAGGAATCGAACTTCTTTGATTTAAACAACGCTATACAATTCCAAACTAAGTTGGATTTTAATCAATAACAAAGCCCAAAAGTTACGAGATCAATCTCAAACTATGTTGGAATTCAATTTAGGACATAAATTGAGGATATTAAGATACAACGTCAGAATTTAATCGATAATGAAGTATCGAGATAAATATACACATTGGAATCTAATCAACGACGTGAATTTGAGAGTTATACAACTAAGAAATTTTTAAAATACAATGTAGGAAAAGTAAACTAAGAGATAACGTTTTGTTTGACTTGTATGAGGAGTCTTCTTGTTGGATAGCTAGTGATATATAGTGAAAGTGTAGTAACCACTCCTCGACTATGCTTAGTGGTTGTGTTTCTAATGTAAATCTCAAAAAACTCATGATCAGCATAAGTAGAGCAAGTAAGGGAGTTGATGGATTTTATGAATAAGGACAAAGATGAAAATTTGATGAACTTTATTACATGGCCAATCTTTGATATGTTGATATATATTCAAAGCAAACAAACAACTTTCATGTATCAACTTCAACTCTTTTCAAACCCTTGATGAGAGATTATTGTTGACATTACATGTATTGCATATTCACACGTATACATTTATGTCCTCACTCTTTTCAATTTAAAGAAAAAAAGTATAATTACAAAACAATAATATTACCGTGTTATGCTATTTGGTAAATATGAGTTATCTAGAATTAATAACCAAGTTAAAGAGTTTGATGTATACCGAATTTACCTAACATTATCTGATATCTAGATTTTCTTAAAATATCTAAGACAAACCGTGCAGACCCCATACTAAATCCCACAGTTAAACACAAAGGTCAGTATAATTATTAAATTATTATCGATTTTCTCCGTGGCATCGCTTACAAACCGTGCAAGGTGGTGGGAGACTTTTGGCTTTGCTTTCCCTCGCTGGAGTCTTTCCTTTCCACTTTTCTTTCGACAGAAGGTTTTGTCGGCTTCTGCTTTTTTGCAGCTAAAGCAAGATGGGTAAAGACTTTTTGACTCGCTCTCTCTCGTCATTTCACGTGCCTTTCCTTCACGTTCTCCTTTTCTGGACCCCGCTGGTTGTGTGACGCGGTTTGACTGTGAAGCAGGTATTCGGATCGGACGGCTGAGGACGATTCCATCTGGAGCAGGAGGGATTAGAGCAGGCCATCGGGCGATTGAGGCCCGGATTGAGGCATGCTTAGATGCAAACACGTGTAACAATAAAGCGGGCCCACTTCTGCAACAATTGTTTTTTTTTTGGGGTGGTGTGCAATGAATTCTGAACCATCATCGTCACTTTTTGCAATTTATTTCCACTCATCCATCACAGTGGCACTTTCGTAATAGTATTGATAAACGAGACTCTTCTGCACTGCTCCTTCTCTCTCTCTCTCCTCCCCCCTCCCCCCTCTCTCCTCTCTCTGTCTCTCTCTCCGTGCGCGGAGCTCTCATTCTTGAATTCTCGCACATTCACGCACTCACTTAGCCTTTTCGACTCTCTCGCTCTTCAGTCTGCTGGAAAACATGGCGTTTTCCGGCGAACACCGACCTCTCGACTGCTCTCTCCCTCACGAGCTCACCTGCGAGACTCCCTGCCCCAGCCTCAAGCTCTACTTCCTCATCGGAATCCTCAGCCTCTCCGCACTCTGCATCGCTCTCCTCGTATACCTCTGCGTCCTTCGCAGTCGGATCTCGAAGAAGCGCGAAGTGCCAGCAAAAGGGACGAATTCTCGGGAATCAGTTGGACCTTCCTACGAGGTTTTTCTAAGTTTTCATGGACGAGACACTCGTCATGGATTTACCGATTTTCTTTACCGTGGCATGGTTGAGACCGGGATTCTCCTCTTTAGGGATAATGAATCCCTCCATGTCGGTCAAAGAATTGGCGATGAACTTCTACAAGCCATCCGAAACTCCAAGATCTACATTCCCATATTCTCCAAGAATTATGCGTCGAGTCACTGGTGCCTTCGAGAGCTTGCACACATGGTTGAGTGCGCCTCCAAGTCGAATGGGAATAAAGAGATTTTGCCCATTTTCTTGGATGTGGAGCCTGATGATGTTAAGCTGAAAACGAACTTATACATCAAGGCCCTTTCAAAGCATCAGAAAAAGTTCTGCACTGAAGTTGAATCATGGAAAAAGGCTCTTGTTGATGTGGACGGAATAAAGGGATGGAACTTGAAGACAGATGAAAGGTAAATGTCTTAAGCTTTTCAACTTGTCATCCATAGATTTCCTTTTCCTCCCTAGTTAGTTTAACTATGGTATTATTGGTGAAAATATAGTTTATTCATCTCACCAATCCTATCCAGTGTAACTTGTGGTCGTGGCCGTTGTCGCTGCTGCTATCGACCACAGTGACCGGTATCAACTCTATCGTAGGCTTCGATGGTTCTATTGCGGTGGTAGTGCACCCTATTCATCCTAGTTTTGTCTCTCCTCACACACAGTCTCCAATACAATAGCCACCGAGCCACTGACCAGCCACTGCAGCAGGTCGACGGTCATTCGCCACCACTTCTTCGTCGCCGGCCGGCACCAAGCTGCCAGAAGCCGCCGTTGAGCCTTCCGGCCCCCACCATTTCTCCCTTTGACTCACTGTGATGAGTCGGATTTGTGCTCAGGAGGCCATTTCCGACATCACAAAGCCCATATCCGGAGTCGCCGACCTTCGGTAACCCCAAATCTGGTGTTGCCCAAGGCCGGTGATGCCATCCTTGGCGGTCGCAAGGCCACGACCCACATGATGAGGATTGAGGCAAGGCCAGAGGGCAGGTCAATAGGGCTCAATGGGCAACGGCGCTGGAACGTGACAGCGACGGCCCAGGGAGGTGAGTGATGTCAACGGCAGCGAGGCAGTGGCAGGGCCAACGGTGTGGTGACTGAAACTGGCGGAGCGGAGATAGAATGGGAAAAATCCAAAATGTTTTGGCGTCTATATTATTTTTTGTGTTTTCTTTTTGCAAATCTAAATATAAAATTTACCCATAACCCGGTTGTTACATTTTTGCAGCCAAGTAGATCTGATACGATCTATAATTCAAACTGTGTTGACAAAGCTGAATGTTGGATTTAAAAAAAATGTGACTGAAGATCTAGTTGGAGTCGATGATCGTGTAGAAGCTATAATCAAAATGTTGCATGTGGGATCCAATAGCGTACAATTCCTCGGACTCTATGGAATGGGTGGGATTGGCAAAACAACACTTGCCAAGGTCATCTTCAACCAACTATCTTCTCAATTTCAAGGCTGCAATTTCCTTTCGGACGTCGGAGAATCATCACGACGCCATGGTCTGGTACATTTGCAAAAACAGTTGCTATCCAAGTTCCCCGAGTCTCGTTCTATCCTCGACCAAATTCATGACGTGGATGATGGGATCAACATGATCAAGAGAGTACTTTGCAATAAAAAAGTTCTCGTTGTTCTTGACGACGTGGATGAGAGAGAGCAACTCAGAACTCTAGCAGATAAAGGTGATTGGTTCGGTTTTGGTAGTAGGATTATCATAACTACTAGGGACCAAAGAGTTCTAACCATTCAGGCAAAAGCAGTAGGTGAAGGCCCTACAAATATTTCGGCTTACGAAGTATATAAAATGGAATATGATCATGCTCTTAAGCTTTTCAGTAGGCATGCCTTTAGAAGAGACTCTCCACTAGATCATTATATTTCCATTTCCAAAAAAATTGTCCGTGCTTTAGGAAATCTTCCTTTAGCTATTGAGATTATAGGTTCATCCCTTAATGGTAAATCCGAAGCTTTATGGGAAGACACGTTGAAGAAGCTAAAGAAGCTCCTCCCATGGAAGTCCAAAGAAAATTGATGATAACTTACGAAAGGTTAGATGATGCACAAAAGCAAGTATTTTTGGATATAGCTTGTTTTTTTTCTTAATGAGGATAAAACAAGCCCTTCCTACATGTGGGATGCTTGTGGATACTACCCACACAATGCCCTTGAAGTCCTCTCTCTCATGTCCTTGATAAAAATCAAGGATGACAATACTTTATGGATGCATGACCAAGTGCGGGACCTCGGAAGGGAAATCGTTCGTAAAGAGAATGTTGATGATCCGTGCGAGCGTAGCAGAGTGCATGATCCTAAGGAAGTGCTAAGCATTTTGAAGCAGAAAGAGGTATGAAAAGGGACCATCAATTTATTTTATTGTGAAATGTTGTAAATTATTCTTGTAAAAAGAAAAATTAATCGCTATTAACAATTGGAATTGTTTGCCTTTGAGCTTCACCATGTGGACTCCTTTGTGTTCCATTGTCAGGGGAGTAGGAAAATTAAAGCACTGTCACTTGGATTTCTCGAAGACACTTTGGAAGACATAATTTTAAAGCATGACGAATTTGCTTATTTAGAGAAGCTGAGGTTCTTTGGAGGATATCGCGTGTCCTTTGTTGGAGACTTCAATAATCTTCTTTCCGATTTAAAATGGCTTTCTTGCGATCGCTCATCTGTATTTGAGGCAAAAACTTTCATCCGACTAATTTAGTCGTTTTTTACCTTTCAAGCAGCGACATTTCGGAAAAAGATATTGATTGGATCAAAGTACGATACGAACCCGACTCCTTGTATACGTAAATCGTTTCTTTTCACTTTTTCTTTTTGTAGGTGGTTCCTCAATAAATATTTTATCAAATTGTTTCGCAGGCGTTAAGGAAATTGAAAGTCCTAGACCTCAAGTTCTGCAAATACTTAAGGAGAACACCTGATTTATCCACATTGGCGTCTTTGGAGATCCTAAGAATAACATATTGTGAAATTTTGGAAAGTATCGATTGGATTGAGGTACGATATGAGTCTCACTCCTTGTATTCATAAATAATTTATTTTTATATTTTTTTGTAGGTCATTTCTCAATAAATATTATTGTTTTGCAGGGGCCAAGGGAAATAAAAGTCTTAGATCTCAGCAGCTGCCGATACTTAAGGAGAGTGCCTGATTTAACTACGTTGGTGTCTTTGGAGATTTTGAATTTTCTTGGTTGTTTAAAGATAAATAAACTTCCAGACTCAATTGGGAAATTACAATCATTAATCGAGTTGGATTTGTTAAGAACGAATATTGATCACCTACCGGATTCATTCAGCAATCTAAAGCAACTGACAACACTTAGGATGATGGACATTAAGGGAGGGTTGACAAAATTACCTAGTGCGATCTGGTTTGTTCAGTTAGTGGCTTATTCTTTTTCGTCCCACCATAATAACCTGTACTGTTTGAAAATGCCAGACTTGTCATGGACCCAAATATTTGGATTACCCACCGTGGCGAGTCTCGTCTCTAATATCCGTGAACTTCGGATGGACGCGTGGTATAGCAGACGGCCCAACTTGTACCACCCTGATAAGCCGGAGAATGTCAATTTTTTTGGGGAGTCCCTCAAGCGTAGCAAATCTCAGAGGGAAAAACAAATATTGGCCTCCCCAAACATGTGGTTCCTCCTCCAGCTCCCGTCTAGTTTAAGAGAGTCATTATTTCGAGAAGTGTGGACTCTGGGTTTCTGTCGTTATTGGATGCCGATATTCGTTGGTATATGTGATTCGGAGTTGGAGAAACTCCTTCTGCAGGATTACACGCTTTCAAGACGGATTGAACAGTGTTGGCTGAGAAACAGGAAATTCCCGTCCAGATACCGTCGGAGATTCGTCGACAGTGGCATCAGCCAACAAAAGCACTTCAGCCGTCGCATATGAAGAATCTGCAAGAGGTAGATCTGTTCGAATGCGAGCTACTAGTCGAGATTCGCGGCCTCGAAGAATTGGGATCCCTTTCATCCCTTGCGGTCGCATATTGTAGGTCCATCGAAAGGATGCCAGACCTATCGAAATCGAGGAAGCTAAGGGAGCTTCGAGTGGGAAAATGTCCGAAGCTAAGAAGCATGGAAGGTTTGGAACGCTTGGAATCTCTAAAGTGTTTGCGGATTCACGATTGCAGGTCTTTGGAGAGTCTGGTGGACACCTCGAATTTGGATTTAGAATGTTGCCTGATTGTCCGTTGCAAGCGGTTGCCCGACTGTCGCAATTATTGTAAACGTGGCCGGGATTGCTATTGTGAGATGCTTTTCGAGGGGTTATGGAAATCTGACCCGATGGAAGTCCAGCAAGTATTACAGGGACACCCGGATGTTGCGCCAGTAAGGAATTTAGAACATGGCTTGGTTGTTGTGCTTGGTGTAGCCATTTTGTTTGTTTTGTTCTTGTTTTGTTTTTTTGTTCTATGAAAAAGGCTTTCTCCCGGACAAATATTGGTGATGAAGCTAAGGAAGTGAACGAGGCACGCTCATATGATGCCAAAACATTGTCCAATTTTGATCAGCTTTTGAACATAGTACTCAGTTCATTGATTGCTGTCCAAACATGAAGCTCTTGGCTTTTTTAAGGATAGAGTCTTGACAAGGATGCCTAGCTGAAAATCTAAATTGTTGTCACAAGCTGGTAGGGAGATTAAGTAAAAACAGTGGCTTATGCTGTGCAAACTTACTCCATGTCTTATTTCAAGTTTTGAAAGAAGTGGCATGAAGAAGTGGATGCAGATATAGCCAATTTTTGGTTGGTAAAGCTTAACTGAAGGAAAGTTAGATGAGGCTTAAGTTTATCACAGTTTGACAGAACCCTCCTTGCTAAGCTTGCTTGGAGAATCCAAAGCAACCCCTCAGAATTCTGGGTGCAAATATTTGAAGCGCTCTACCCTTTGCAGCTTCATGGAAGTTAGAAGAGGTAGCAGAATGTCTTGGGGATGGAGTAGACTTTTGGAAGGAGAGATCTAATTAAGGAAGGCATGTTATAATAAATTGCTAACGGGAAATCAGTCAAAGTTGGGGAGGATAGGTTGATGAAGGAGAGTTGAGACTTGATGCTGCATCCTTCAATCTGACTCAGGTGATAAAGGAATTAAGAATGGAGTCTCTAATTGATGCAGATACTAAGACTTGGAACTTAAACCCCATCAAAGACAGCATGCGTCTGGAGGAGCAGTGACTGGTGTTGAGAAATCACATAAGGTCGAGAAGTTCTGATGACCAAATTGATTTGGCCCTGGAACAGGATTGGTTGTTCTTCAGTAAAGTCTCTACCACTTTACCACGCAGAAAAGAAAGAAACATCTACTA
>NW_027266839.1:0-43095 GCF_046630445.1 Rutidosis leptorrhynchoides
GAGCTAGTATTAACTATGGACGACTTAATTAATTAAGATTATAAAAAGACCCAAGAAAACGAAAAAACGACTTGACTAGGTCTTTTTGATAACAATAATAATATATTCGCTGCCTCCTCTCTCGACATTTAGCTTTCCTTTTTCTACACAATGGCAACGGGCGATGAATCTTCCTACGCGTCAGCGTCTCGATGCAGTTACCATGTTTTCTTGAGTTTTCGAGGTCGTAAAACCTTCGTCAGCCTTCTTTACAGTTCTTTGAAACAAGCAGGATTTCATACCTACAGAGACGATGAAGAAACTGTTAGAAGAGGAGAAAGAAGAGGCTATGAAGAAGGTTGAAATTGAAGAAGCATTAAACAATCCAAAGTCTCCATCATAGTTATATCAAAACGTTATGCATCTTCAATTTGGTCTCTTGACAAGCTTGCCATGATTATGGAAAAGAGCAGAACCTCTCAGCATATCGTCTTACCCGTTTTCTACAAAGTCGGTTCATCTTATGTTAGGAGGTGGCAGAGTGGGACTTTAGTAAAAATGTTAGCTATGCGCGAATTGGTGCTTGACAAGTGCAAGACCCAAAAGTGGATGGCTGCTCTTAAGGAACTTACTTATATTGGAAGGATGGTTTCGAATGACAGGTGATTGATTTGTGAGAGCATAATATTGTTTATTTTACCTAAGGATCAATTACTCATTTTAGTTTTATATCGATGAAACAGATTAATTTTGATTTGATTTGATTTGCAGGGAGGAGGAGGACATTATTTCAAAAAATAGTGAGCGATTTACAGAAGAAAAGTTAGATCTACGGATACTGAATATGAATTCGTGGCAGAAAGGTCAACAATTAGGAAGTGGATCTTTCGGAACAGTGTATGAGGCCATTACGGAGTAAGTTCATTTATTCACTGCTCTCTGAGTTTAGTTGCTTAGGAAATGTATTATTTATTACTTGTAATGAATGTTTTTCTTTTTCCTGAGTGAGCTAGTTAAAAGTAAGTATCCTTGAAGCATTTTAGCAAGGCTGCTGTATTGGTTTAATGTAGTTTATTTTTTTGATTTAACCACTAAGCAATATATTACCGCATGCTCAGATTTTCTATGAAATTGAAGTTGACGAGAGAGTTGACTCTAAACAACCTTATGTTATTATTGGATGAAGTTAGTAGTATAAAGTCCTGATGACAGTACTCACTCTCTTGACCGTTAGATTAGACTAGAGTTATCTCTGATTTGTCCATTCTTTGTTCTGATTTTCCCTCTTTCTCTGGACAGCCAGGGAGAATTTTTCGCTGTAAAAGAGGTTTTCTTTGTCGGATCAAGATTTCCAAGGCAGGCAAAGCATATTGCAACTTCGACAGGTTGGTGATTACTCTTGTCAAACTAAAAAAAAAGCTATAAAATTCAACACAATGAAATGTTTTTTTCTTTTCGAACCTCCTGGATTTGATTCTCTCTAACGCTTTGTTTCTTGCCACAGGAGATTTTTTGGCTAAGTCAGTTTAAACATGAAAACATAGTTCGGTATCTTGGCACGGAGAAGGTATACATACAAAGATACTTTATGAATCTGAATATATGTTTTCTTGGCATGACAAAAGATTGAAACCGGATAAAAAAAAATTGATATTCTGAGCAATATTTTAGCTGCCAATGAACGTAGAATCAATTCCCTGCATTCTGTCATTGGATGAGCTTTAGCCGTATATGCTATGTAAAAGAATTACCATCTAAGTCAGTGCATACTTTACTGATTCGTCTTATGATTTCCAGGATGAATCAAAACTTTATATCTTCCTCGAGCTTGTTACCAAGGGCTCTTTGTCAAGTCTTTATCAAAACTACAAGTTGACAGATTCTCAAGTTTCTGCATACACGAGGCAAATTTTGAATGGTTTGAAGTATCTTCATGAACAGAACGTTATTCACAGGTAATGCATCTTATAATTTTAACCATCTTATTATCGTTTAAATTAATTTTGGAGATGTGCTTTATTCTTCTAATTCTTTTCCATTTTCAAGGGATATCAAATGTGCCAATATATTAGTGGATGCAAATGGATCCGTGAAACTTGCTGATTTTGGGCTGGCTAAGGTAACTTCATTTGCCATCCTCCTCTCCTTTTTCTTGCTTTCTCTTTTCTTTCTATGCTAAACTAAAATGTTGCATCACATATTAATTGTTTTTTAATCTTCTCAGGCATCGATTGATGTCGGGTCCTCTAAAGGAACTCCTTTCTGGATGGCACCCGAGGTTTGTTTCCCCTTTGAAAATCTAAAATTTCATTAGCCATGCCTCGATTTCCTATAGTAACATATGTATATCGTAATGCAATGTATAATGCACGTTACATACTCAAGTGCCTTATGCATGTAATGCAATGTATATCGTAATGCAGTGTATAATGGACGTTACAGACTCAGTGCCTTATGATTAACGTTACGTTGGGACCTTGTGATGTAATGTTAAAGCATAACGCACGCTATTAACAATTATGCTCTGAATTGATTGATGAATTCTTATTCTGCACCACTGCCGTTGATGAAGTCAGTTATTCAAATTTGTAGGTTGTTAAATATAAGGAACCTGGCGACTATGGACTTCCAGCTGATATATGGAGCCTTGGTTGTACCGTACTAGAAATGTTAACCCGTGAACCTCCATACCAATCTCACAAGGAAGGGGTAACTATCTATCTTATTTTCCACCATTTTTGTATGAGATAAATATTTCTTGGTTATGTACGACATCCTCCCCATATCCCGAATGCGGGGAGTCTCAACGCGCATGGGGTTTGTTATGTACGACATCCTCCCCATATCCCGAATGCGGGGAGTCTCAACGCGCATGGGGTTTGCCCTTTTTATGTCTTCTAAGTATCTTTTTTATGTGTTTTACAGTTTCAGGCAGTATTCAGGATCAGTAAGGGTGAACTTCCTCAGATTCCTGATTCTTTATCGATGGATGCTCGAGATTTTATCCTTCGATGCCTACAAGTTAAACCTGATGATCGGCCAACGGCTGCTCAGCTACTACAACATCGTTTCTTGAAGAGGCCATCACTTTCAAGTTAACTCCTTCAAGTGTAAGTCAGTTTTCGGCAAAATCAAAGTGCGTGTATTTTTATTTTGTACAAATTTACCCCTATGATTTATGTTTTGACGAATTGAACCCTATGCTTTGGAACGCGATCAATTTGATCCATACATTGATTTGCACATTATTCTTTAACTCATAGTAGTACATTGCTTCATTAGGGAAAAGAAAAACTGGACATTGCTGATAATCTTCTTGTCTGCTTCCATAAAATAAAAAATCTGGCACCGGTCCAAGACGGATTTGACTTTTGAGTCATGAACCGGACTGGGTCGATTTTGGTTCGAGACGGATCCGGTTTCATATAATTATTTGAAATGTAAGAATCGGATTGAAACCGTAAGAAATTCCGATTCCGATTCGGTTCGATTTCGCTCAGGTTCCGTTCTAGTTCAGGGGGGTCCACTCGAAATTGACAGAACATAATTTGATCCATGGTCCGGTTCAGAAATGGCAGTTTGCTATTCTTAAATTTCTGTTCGAGATGGTTCTGATTTTGTTTCTGGGAAATAAAAACCGGAATGAAACCGTTTAAATATCGATTCTGATTCGGAACTGAATTGACCGGTTCGATTCAACTGAGCTCCGATTCGGTTCCAGTTCATGGGGCGAGCCACAATATTTTCGACTCGAAATTGACAGAATATAATTGGGTATATATGATGATCTCATAAATAAAATATTTTTTTTATAT
The DNA here is from genome assembly GCF_046630445.1 of Rutidosis leptorrhynchoides. Classification (NCBI taxonomy): domain Eukaryota; kingdom Viridiplantae; phylum Streptophyta; class Magnoliopsida; order Asterales; family Asteraceae; genus Rutidosis; species Rutidosis leptorrhynchoides. The sequence continues at coordinate 3,795 of NW_027266839.1, forward strand.
TTTATGCTTTTATAAGATTAAATTGATATTTCAATTTTGAAAGAATGTGCTTGAATGTGGGAAGTAATCGGCCGAACTCGTGCTACCTTACCACGTTACCTCACAATATTCACCATTATTCCACGCTCTTACAAAGCGCGTGACGCAAACTCTTTTTTAATTTTCATTTTGAGAAATGTTTACCGGTAACACTTTTCAGTCCTCACATTTTTTTGTTAGTCTAAAAAATCCTCATATTTCCTATTAGTTTCTGTTGTTAATTTTGCAGACGTGGCACCTAATTAACTAACAGAATAATATATTTGTGACATGTGTCATCTGACTCATCAAAATTTTTGACACATCATAAAAATCCACATTTTCTTTATAAGAATGTGTGACGTGGCAAAATTTTTGTGACGTTCCATTGACACGTATCACAATTATATGAGTCTGTTAGTCGACTAAGTATGAGTTGGCGCCACGGAGTGCCACAAAGGTGGCACGTAGATGAAGTTAACGGCGGAGGTGTATTTTTTGTCCCTAATAAGAAACGTGAAGGTTTTTTAGGCTAACAAAAAAACATAAAAAGATTGAAAAGGTGTTATAAGTGAAACGTGAGGACTAAAATATACATTTTCTCATTTTAATTTCCCTCAAACTTTCTCTGCTACCAAACATTCACAGGTATAATAACAAGGAAGAGAAGAATAGCGTAAAAAGTACACTACGAATCCGATAAATGTACTTTTCCTCTCTCTCTCTCCCCCTTCTTTTCTCTCTGGTCGCGATTTAGTTGCCTTTGCTTTCGATTCGATGTATATCTGAATTTCAATTTCAATTTTTCAAACCCTAAATTCTCAATTCGGGATTTTAAAAATTTTCATTTCAAAATCGTTTCTACTCGTTCACGGTTCGGCTGAGGTCCGTTTTAGGTTTCTGGGTGTTCTTTGTACATACGATTGGATTATGGTTTGACTTTGTTTGGGATGGTTATGTAGAAATGTGAAGAAAAAAAAAATTCGAACATCGTTTTTGAAATTACTCCAATTTTAGGGACCAATTGATTTTCTTTTTTTAATCAATAATGGTGGTTTGGATCTCAGATGGATAAAGGGATAGTAGTAGCCCCATGTGGGTGTTATCTTAGCTTGATGATATTTTTTATTAGTTAATTATCTGTCCTTACATGTGAATCTTTTGCTTAAAGCATCTTGTTGTTTCTTCTTATATTGCAAACATCTGACTTTATTGTATGTATATTTATATTTTTGTGCAGGCTTGCTTTGGTCTCTCCAACTAGCTGAAATTCCCCTCTTCTTTCGATTTAGATTTGCGAGTTTTACAAGGCAGGTGAGCTCTATTTCTCTTTACAATGTTTCCATTTCTACAATGTTTCTAGCTTGTTAGAATCATACCCTTCATTGGATTTCTCTCAAATTGATTGTGCATTCTGGCTGTTAAACTGATTGGATATCTTCTCGGTAGTGCTCATCTTTGTTTCAGATTGTTCCTTACTTCGTCTTGTTTGTTGAATGTCTGTATCAAACTGTTGTTTTTACTGTGTAATGTTCATCTTTGTTGGACCAATTTCTTCTCAGAATTCTAGAATGGGGTTCTATCTCTTAGAAAATCTATAAATGTATCATTTTAATGCAATTTTGGTTATCATTGTTCTATAAAACTAACTGGCTAGCTCATGGGATCTTCTTTATGATTGCTCCCAACATGTTTCCTATGCTTAGTCCATCTCTTCTGGCATTACCTTACAATCTCTGTCTCTACATGATTCATATGTAATAAGGGTCTACTTTTGTATGTATTTTCTGCACAAGTGGTGCTTGAGAAAGAAATTGTGGAATGGGATGCAACTCAGCTGTCTTTCTGTATTCTTATGATGTCTTAGAGGATAATGTTATTTATTTTGATTTTTTTGAAATTGGACAAGAATGACGTCTAGTGGATATTTATAATCATGCATTTGATTAAGTACTACATAGAATGTTTTAAATACTTCATATGTGGTGGCCATTAGAGCAGTTTGTTTTTTCTTCTAAGAAGTGGTTTTGGCAGTAGGTATGACTCATTGACTTTGACATTGTAAGCTAAAAGTATCAGTCTATCATACTTGTTGTAATATTTCTACTCTGAGTATGCTGCCTTGTTAAATCTATGGAAAGTACAAAACTTTATATTGATCTGCGTGCTACACTGTTCAATGTTTTTTTCCTTCATTCCTTATTGTACCTGCTCGACGAAGATGGTTCTCAGTCATATGATAGTGATACTATTTTCAGGCGAAGTTTGGAAATGGCGAAAGGTGGCAGAGGACGACGCAGGATCTCTTCCAGGCAATGCAAGACAACTCCACACTCGTTGTCAGCTTGCAATCATCATGGCATCTCCAAAGATTTGCTTCCGAGAAGATGCTCCAAAGTGCCGGATAAGAAAGACTGGGAAGATGCAAGATGTGCTGTGTGCATGGAGTGTCCTCACAATGCTGTTCTTCTGCTGTGTTCCTCACATGACAAGGGTTGTCGTGCATACATGTGTGGAACTAGTTTTCGGTATTCGAACTGCCTTGATCAATACAAGAAAGCCTATACCAAGGTTGTCGCATCCAATCACAGGCAGCCAGAAAATGGCACATTGGGGAATCCGATAGATTTGTCTGATCTGAATTTGATGGATGTGGACAACACCACCAACAACAACTGTGTAGTCCCAGAACTTGCATGCCCCCTTTGTAGAGGTCAGGTGAAAGGGTGGACTGTTGTAGAACCTGCCAGGGAATATCTCAACTCCAAAAAGAGAAGTTGCATGCAGGATGATTGCTCGTTTCTAGGCACTTTCAAGGAATTGCGAAAACACATGAAAGCGGACCATCCCTCTGCTAGGCCACGAGAAGTAGATCCTGATATGGAGCAAAAATGGAGGAGCCTCGAGAGGGAGCGTGAAAGAAATGACGTGCTCAGCACGATTCGGTCAACAATGCCTGGGGCGAGGGTCTTTGGTGATTATGTAATCGAGGGAAATCGTCACCATGAATTCCACTCTGATGAAGATGGTGGGGGTTTTGAGGGGAATGGTGTTGATGCAGACTTGATGAATTTCTTTATTCTGTTTCATGCATTTGGACATTCTGGTGATGAGCTTCGTAGGCGGCTTAGGAATCCCCAGGGCAATATTGGTATTCGACACCCCTCGCCAGTTGGTGGTTTGAATGTCCAAGAACAAGTGTATGATGATGACGACGACGATGACTTGGATGATCCTGACGATGGACATTCGTTTGAGAGTCGCATGCGTCTTCGTCATAACCAAGAGCTTCTAGGACGATCGGCTAGGAGACGTCGACGTAGAGAAGCTAATAACAGAGATCAGAATTAGATGAAAAGAGAAGAAAATGGGTTCTTCGAGAGGGGAGCTGGACTTGTTTTAATGGTAAATAGTTTTAGGGGTTAGGAAAAAGGAATTCATAAAAGGGATTTGACTTGATTTCTAGGGGAAGGCAGTCAAATTTAGAAACCTGGGTCTGACTTTGATTTCAGATTTGCATGAATTTGCTTTATTTTGTTATATTCTTGTCAAAGAATTTGGGAAGAGCCAGGTGAATATGGCTCAAATCTCTTTCCCTGTTGTACTTTGTACATTGTAATTTGCTGATCATTGCTTGTGTTTTTTTTTCTCTATGATGCCAGCCAAAAACCATGGATGGATATTCTTCCATTGGTAAATTTCATATGTGAACATTTATTGTATCTCATCTTGTTTGTTAATAAGTTCTAGTCCATTTGTCCTTCGTAGTTGCCTTTTGTTCTTCTTGGAAAGTTACTTATTCTCCACGTCCTTAATTACTTGTTACTTACTCTCTATGTCCTTAATTACTCGTGAGTCCTAGCTATCGGTTCTAAATTATTTCCTATCGTCCTTAATTACTCGCGATTTTTTCTAGCAAATTGCAATTTGCTATCGGTTCTAAATTATTTCCTGTCACGCTACCGTAAACTTTACTGCTGAAGGTGATAATAGTTGTAACTTGTTACCAGAGAAAGATGTCATTTATTTACTGGAAAACACTATAGAACGAAATTTCTCTAAAACAATAATATGAAACGGGGGTGTTAGAGAAATAACTTTTTGTACTGACGATAAATAATTTGGTGAGTGATTGATTTTACGGATTAAATTGGCTGGATAGCATAGTTTAGGGACCAATCTGTCGAAATTCATAGTAGAGCAGAATTCGAAAGGACACGCATTTTTATTGAGAGAATGTGGCGGTGTCGAGAAATTTTTCGTCAAATTCTAAATTCTGCTGTACTTTCATTTTCAACGTTTGTATCCCTAAACGCTACGAACTGATCAAATTAGTCCATAATCAACGTAAACCCATTTTGATTTCGAACACCTCTTCTTATAAGCATACAGTATTAGTGTTTACATATATGAGATGAAATCATCATATTATCTGATAATTCGACACTTATTAGCAAAATTCACATTTAATTTTTAAAGAAACGGTACACGGTGTAGTACCATTTCTCTTTATGGTCAAAGTTATGGATTTAATCGATCGGATCTCATAGTGTAGGGACCATTCTGTTGAAATTCATAGTAGAGCAGAGTTCCAGAGGACACATTTTTTATGAAAGTTTAGGCGCAAAAAACTATCTGCCGTTTTGAAAATGTTTTCGCCAAATTCTAGATTCTGCTCTACTTTCATTTTTAACGTTTTGATCCCTAAACTTTATGATCCACTCAAAGTAATCCATAATCAACATAAACCCGTTTTAATTTCGAACACCTTCTCTTATACACATACAGCATTATTTAAATTATGGATTAAATCGAGTGAATCAAATTAATACATAATTAACATAAGTTCATCAAATGTTTGAATCTACTATAACATGAAAAAGAAGAACTTTTCCAATAAATTCGTGTTTACACTTTTAAGTCTCAGCATCTTAATGCAATTCTCAAGAAAGAAGGAAATTTTAATTCCGTTTTTCTTTACAACAGAACTTCATTTTGATATTTCGCCTAGAACCTCCAATTTGGTCGAGCCGCCACCCTCATCCGTCTTCTTCTTCCTTATATATGTCGGGACACCGTAACAAACAGGCGCAGCCCCAATTAAGAAAGGAAGCACACAAGCTTCCCGAGCTTGACTCATGAAGGACCCAATCTTTGGTCTATGGCTACAATAGGTATTCTTGTTGGACACGTTACTGTTCTTGTCGGACACGTTATTAATACTATTGTTGCCAGCAACAGCTTCAGTTAACTTCTTCCTCGAACCTTTTCTCTTAGCATTATTTCCCTTTATGTTCAAAGCCTCTAATTCTTTTGCAGCAGCTAAGTCTCGGCATTTACTCTGACGGATTTGCCCTTTCTTTTATCCATGCTTCAAGCATGGCTTTTCCGAATTGATCGATGCCCTTGTCGGTAACGTCCCAGAGATTGGCAATAGTAACGGGGAACCTCCAAGAAGATAAGTTAAGGGCATACCTTGAGGAATGTAACGTCCATTAAGTTTAAGAACACCACTGCTACATCCCATTAATAATATAGCCGCACATTTTTCCAATTTTTGTATCTCGTTCCTCGAAACATATTGTGATCCTGTATATCAAAGGGAAAACTTGTCATATAAAAATAAGAAAAAATGACCAGCCAATGAAAATAGGACAATGATTGATTGCAATTACCACTTCCATGGCCGAAATAAATGAAAAGGTCCTGGCTTTTCAATGCCATAGCCAGTTCTTCAGCTGGAGGCGCCGATCCAGCCTTCCCCTATATTGCAAGAAATAGACGGTAATTAGATTAATTAATGTAATACTGACCTAGGAATTGTTAATTGGGGAAATAGCAAAATCCGATATTAGTCATTTTCTTCTGAAACACCCATAATTGGTCCCTTGAGCGAAAGTAAAAATTCTAATATAAGAGCAAACAAGGAATTACCTCTAAGTTCTGATCTTTAAACCAGCTCTCAAACTCAAGTTGGGTATATGTAAGATCTCCGCTAGGATTTAACAAATAAAATGCATCCAAGGGATCGATAAGAGGATTACCAGCAACCTCTCTAACTTGCTCCTGCTCTTGGTGGGCCCTATCAAGTGTTGCCGAAATGCTGGCAAGAGAAGGCATGCGATAAACCTCTTGATTTCTTAGTATTGGTATGTTTTCCCATGGAAGCACCTGGGCACAGTTGAGTCTGATTAGTTTCTTGTAATACATACTTTAGAAAGAAATCTACGGAAAGCGTACACATTGCAGGATTTGAAGACTTTACCTGCACGTCACTATCCATGACCAAAATTATTGGCTGCCTACTGGGAGAAGCTTCCTCAAGCTGGCGGAGTGCTTCATTTATAATCTGGGAGGCTTCTGTATGAGATGACTTGACTGGTGACCGAAAAATTTCTTCATCGCGATTTTCAAGAGCAACATAGCAACATTTCTCCAAAGGAAGGTAAGGAATGTATGTTTGTTCAGACCCAAATTTTGAACCACCGAGTACAAGTTTAAGAAGGGTCTTGTTTGCATTCACTTTGCATTTGGATTTCAGATCACGAACAGCCTTCTCCATCACCACATCCAGGTACTGGCAGTTTGACCATTCTCCCATAAACAAAAATCTCCATTGACCCAGCCATGAATCTTCTAACTTCCTGATAGTGGAGCAAATAAATTATGCATGATAGAAACAATATATATGTTCAATCTTATTAAATTCAAGCAAATTTGGCATGCAAGAAGTACAACCAAGTGTAGCAACTTAGTCTTGTCAAGGATTCCTTTTGTGTATATATTAATATTTGTAATTCAAAGATGAAGCAAGCTGTAAAGTTCGTGCAAACGCCAATACCCAGGTCAAAAAGTATTCTGCCTATCTAAGCAAAGTCCTGGATCCACAAAAAAAGAAAAAGGAAAAAAGAAAAGAAAAGATAGATAGATAGATAGATAGACAATACCTCAGCAGTTTACCAAGAAGATTGTCTATCCTCTTTCTCTGCATCCACCAAAGATTCCTGATCTTCTTTGTATCTTCCAAGGGGATGACTGAGGATGAATAATAATTCTCTTCTAAAATCATTCTAAAAGCTGGAGCCACATCATCAACCATGCTAGAACGCCAGGGACAGTGCCAATGTTTACCCCCATTACAGCTCTCTGAAATTTTCCCAGAAGAACAGGTTTCATCATTATCATCATCTGACAATTCTGTCAAAATACAAAAACTAGTAAGACGTTGTAGGCTTGACAATTCCAATAACTGTACTTTTACACAGAGTATGTCAGTATGTCAGTATGTCTGAACAAGTGAATTAGTACCTTCTGAAATGGAATTTACAGGTAAAAGTATCACAACTGGTTGACCTTCAGAATTAAGCGTGATAACAGCATCCATGCATTAACAATTGAAGGATAACATAGAAGCTTTCCTAGGAACTTCGTGTAAGCATCTCCAAGCAAACTTATACAGATAACTGTGCTCGAAGGAAGGGTTTGAAAAAGTCTGTCACAAATTGATCAAGGTCTTGAATCGAGTCGGGAGCAAGCCTGCAATAGAAATTAAGAATGATGCGAGACTGCTCGGAATCCCTGTAATCTAATTCAATAACCCCTGAGACAAAAAATTAAGCTATCGAGTATTTATTTCAAAATATTATCCTGAAATAAAGAGTATTTCATACTAAGCAAACAAGACCTGTGTAATTTACTTGTTTCTGCGCCAATCCCTACCGCGCCAGGTGCCAGTAACCCCTGAAAATACAGCCATCATTCTTGGCACTAAAACACACCAATTAATATAGGAAACTATTTAGTTTTCATATTTACCTTACAATTCGCATGTTGCTTGGTCCTGGAACTCAAATTTGTAAAAAACTGGTAATCGAGATCAGTCCCCAATGAAGCTTGATGGAAGTATGACGCCCAGTAATTTTCAGGGATATCAATAATGGTTCACCTTCGAAGAATCAGATATGTTGAATAAAAGGAACGTAACAGTACACAAAAAGATTCTACTTTATGGAAATATGAGCAAGGTATGACCAAGAAGTGAATTTTCAGACTACTCTAAATCAGCTCATTAGTCATAACCTTGCATGTACTATATATATGTATATGTTTTTATTGTTATTAAAAATACATTTACTAAAAATTCTACTTGTTACAAATTGCAATAACTACCTGACATGTCTCCATCACGTTGCATGTTCAGTTAAATGGACTGACTCACTGGGTATGCTGAACAAACTCAGGTTAGCATGCCCATCATCAAGGATATAGACACAAATTAAAAACTAATGCATAAAAACAAAGAAAGATAAGTCTGACCTTCTGGAAAAGAACAGGAACTTCCCGACATAGCACGAAAGCCAGTTTCAACCAAGACACTATTTGAAACAGTTGAACATGAGATAAGTCACAGCAAACACTCCTCTTTTGGATAAAACAAGGCGATTAAAATGGAAAATGAGGTGTCATAAATAAAAAGCAATTGGTGAAATCATAAAAGAAGTGCAGACAAATACAGACATAAAGTGCGTAAATACTTTAGCACTTAAATTCTAGCGTAGTACATAAGCAGGGTCCCTAATAATACCTGACATCTTTCAAATGATACTGTTGCAGGGAGAACCAACTTAGGCTGTAAAGTATTGCTGCACGTTCAACAGAAAAAACATCTCCTGGAAGCTGTTTTCCAAGTAAATTAAGTAAAGAAGGCAGTGGAAGAGTGCTGGAGTCGTGAAGAAATGGGTTTCCGCTCACTAAGGCAGATACACTTTGGACTAAAACATTATGCTTCTCGTGAATTTGATCATGATTCCCCAAACATTTTCCTAAAGAGAAAGCAAACAGATTAAAAAAATTCATAAAATATAATATAAATAACAGTGAAGCAGTATGATAAATGTTTAGAATTCCTTTGCCTGAATAAGGGTCCCAAACTATTAATACCATTGATAAGCAAACGCAAAAGTATGAGTATAATAACCCTACAAGCATTCATGAGAAGTCATCTCTAAACCTACTCAAAGAGTCTCTCACCAAAGTCTTGAGGACATACTAGGGGATGTGGATCTCAAATTTGGGTTCCACCTTTATTACCATAACAAGCCAGCATTCAACCTATTCTAACAATATCACTAAACCCTCAGATCGCAAAGGGTCATAATTTATTTTCTATTACTTTGCTATTTAACGGTTCAAATGGCACGTCAACGAAACTATAGTTTTGAGAAGCTCTGTACTTCGAATGAGTAACCCTCCCATTTTTTTCCAGATGAGAACTTCTGTCTTTTACTAAAGTTTTTGTAGTACTTTTACTTTCGACTTTCTCGCAGGCATTTTTTCCTTTGTTTCCTCCTTTCCAGGGCAAAGTTTCCCTGGACCTTGATGGTTTTTAATAGAAGATTTCTCATCGAACATGCTCCGACTGCATCCTTCTTCAGGGAAACTAATAGAGTTTTTCCACTCTAAATCGTCTAACTTAACTAATCCTGACATGTACAGGCTATGAGGATCTGATGCTGCTGGAGCATTTCCAGTAACACCATCCACATGACTATGATAATAGTCACCTAGTTGCAGGTTAACAGACGCTTCAAGCATGAGTCTGCACTTTCTGCAGGCCAAATCATCAATGGTCACCAGAATTTCCTTTGCTCTTTGGAGTTCCCTGTCTGCCCGCTTTAAATGATGCTTCTTACGATATATATTTCCTAGCAACACAACAAAGATAAAGTGATCAGAACAAAGAATTTGCTTCAAGAATGGTGACTCAAAAAATTTCGGTGTATACCTTAGACAGAAGAAAAGGCGACTGTAAATAGTGGTAAACTTTGTGTGCAGGAGATATCGTTTCCCCACAATAGAAACGCTTCAGCCTCAGCCTCATTTCCAATCAATTCAAGTATAATCCCAAGCTGTATGCAGCAGAAGAAAAACATTTAAATAAGATGACAGTCATTCTATGTTTAATTCAAAACAAAGGATGGAAACAGAAAAACAAGACAACCTGCATAGTACTTTCAAGATAAGATTGTACTACATTCCAAGCACTGAGATAATAACCATCCATTTCCCAAGAAATGGAATCAAAGGACCAAACTTCACTTGCAACAGATTTAATCTGGAGATTCGTAATGCTAGGCATAACTTGCTCAATAAGGTCACCAGCTTCATCAAGGCTCTCTACTTTCTGCTCAACAGAGCACCTAAACTTTTCCTGGAAGAGTTTTGTGCGCAACTGAAGGGCTTCTTTGGCAAATGAAAGAGCCTAGAGGACAGAAACCAACTTGTCACTGTTAACATCTATAACTATTAAAGTCCTGTAACACTTAAGACGAGTCTACATGCACATTCAAATTATGTCCACCATTGACAGAAGAATTCTCGTTTCCAAGGTTAATTGAGCCAGCCAATATTAAGAAGTCAAAATGAGTTGAAATTGATGAAATTATAATTAAGTATTGGCTAATTAACTTCTAAACTGATGTAATCACCACTACCACCCACAAAAGAAAAAAAAAAAACTTGTAGACCAAAGATTTTGCAGTGCAGTTCAAACTTAACAAACATAAATATTTCACTTCAAACTTTTCACTTCAAGAAGATTATTTCAAACTAACACATACTGCTAGTGTTTGATTATAAAAAAATTAGAAGTAATTTACCTCAAATAGTTTCCCGTGGGAAACAAGCCTTTCACACAAATCATAGTATAGATACCTGGCACAAAAGGCAGAATGACTGGATACAGGAACCTGGGCCTATGAGAAAACATAGAGTAGTGAACATTTTGCACATTTATCTTGTTAAAACCATGGAGAATACAATGACTTATACACTCACAAGTAGCTGAGAAGCCGCTTCTTTAACATCATCAACTGTGACAACCTGGAAAGAAGATTCACGTACGCAAGCAGAATCGGCAAAGTTGGCGAACAAAAATGAGAAAATTTGCTGAAACCCAACTGTAAATGGCTGGGACCCCTTGAAGCACTGTATCCAGAAATCTATTGACTTGGGAAGTTCACCATAGTGCTCTAATAATTTCATGATAAATGCCTTGTTTACCGGTGAAGCACAGAGTGCATGACAACTAAGTCTTCTACATCCCCACAACGAAAGCAAGAATTTGTCCAAAGGGACATTCTTCGTTTTAAATAATCTCATGACAAGCTCGTATATATCATAATGAAATTGTACATGACCCTGAGATAGAAAAATATAACAAAGTTACTCACAAATTTATATAATGCCAAGGAGCTGCCATGATGTTCTTTTATCAGAAGTGTACCTTTAAACATAGCAGATCAAGTATATTGTAAATGAGAAGCAATGTATTTTCAGAAATCACATTCAACTTGTCTTCAATTGTACTACCATCTGGTATGGATAGGCTCAGCCATATACCTACGGCAGTTTTAATGTCTTCCAATAGTTGCTGTATAGTAGAGAAAAAAAAAAGTTAAGGGGAAATTGTCTGAAAGGGCAAACATGTAAACCATTTAGCATTGCTACATATTCCGAAGACTAGTCTTTGAAGCATATATATGGAAATCACCTTTGAGCTCGGTTCATCTTCCTGGTAACATAGCGCCCGTAAGGAATATGCTGCAGCTAGTTGATGGAAGGAGGAGTTTTGAGACTATTCTGTGTATATGATAGAAGGTGGTCAGAAAAAAAAAAATCATAAGGTAACAAGAGCACTATCACCATTATGTTAACTGCTTCTGTTAAACATTGAATACAATCTTTCAAACTTTCAATCCCATTTCCTCTCAATGCCGTTCCTTTTCTAAGTAGAACCCGTGATTTTTGTAATCTATTTGGTATGACATCCAAGAGGACACCTATAATTTTCATTTGCATTTTCTGCGATAACTCGGGGTAAAATGGACTCATTTCTTTATATGCTAGGAGCTCCTAAACAGATACCACAGAACAGAGTAAAGCTATTAGCCACAGAAAAAGCCGACGAACAATAAATATAGACATACTAACAAAATATGTAGGAAAAGATAGAGGGAGCTCTTATTGCAATTATTTGAAAACGATATCTAGAAAGATGAGGAACCTGCTCTAAAATAATGCCAATCATCCTCTTGTCCGCCGAAAGTTTTTCCGATTCTTTGTTTGATGATTCCAGCAAATCAAACAAAGTCAAATCCCTTGTGTCCATATTCTTGTGAAGCTTACATGCTATCTGGTGTGAAAATTCAATCAGTGGCAGGAAAAAAATGCATTCAGAATGGTAAAAATGTCTACAGATGTTACCTTAACCCACTGTTTCACTAAAATCATAGGGGCTGGTAGAGTGCCAAATAATTTTCCTGCCATGCCCCAACTTTCAAGACTCTCAGAAACTATCCTTTCAACCTCTAGACTGCCAAATTTATGGAGCACGCCCAAAACAGAAGCACTTCTTGTACATGTCTCCATAACAAAATCAACAATAGCTTTTTCTGAAAGATCTTCTTGAATTACTTTTGATTTTTCAGGAGACCTTTGCCAAAGAAGTGTAATACGTGTCCTAGAAGCATCAAAGCTCGATTTTAAAGCCTCTGAGGCCTGCAGAGAAAGTCACCACTTATCATAATCAGAAAATTAAGTTGCACCATAATGGTAGAACGAGTAAGGAATTATGCACATGATTGAATATGCTGCCAAAATACGTTTCGTAGGGGTTTATTTTTTTTTTTAAGGAGACATCTGACAGCAAGCCGTGTACGAGTTGGTTGAAATAGTAAAAGGATAAAGTAGCATCGTTCAAATTAGCATCACCCGACTAACAGCTATCTTTACCACATGTAATACACGAGTATGTAATCAAGAGTACAATATGTGATCAACATAGACAACAAGCAATTTCCAGCAAAATCACCTTTTCCACTTGCTTATTTCTGTACAGAAGAACACCGATGTTGTAAAGGGAAGCTAGTAACGATTCAAATCATGTTGCTGAATCCATTTGCTGCTACTGATTTGCATCATCAAGTGCGTACTCTTCTACAAAATCAATGGACCAACAATGAGGTAACTGCAAATATATATATCACATGTTATACTTACTTGAACTGGAAGACAAGTAAGCCCAATGACAAGACCTAATAACACCTCAAGTTTAACATTTGTGCTGACTGAAAGGATGAAGGCAGCAAGAGCCACGCTGAGCATTGCTTTGCTATCATAAAATTCCTCTCTCTCTCTCCTTCAGACGTAAGGCTGCACATACACAAGCATGCAGATTTATCTGCGAATGAGTTCATCATATGGAAAAGAAAATCTACAGAACTGAATATCATACTAAGGGCAACACAAGTTTCTTCATCATAGAGTGCTAGCATTTTCAGCCATACAATTTCTATTTTCCAAAACCGCTTATATTGGAATACTATTCGTATAATAATATAATACACTGCAAACATAACATCCACCTCAATGACTTCTCAACCTAACATAAATAGGAAAAGGCAACAATAAATAAACCTAAGATTTATGATTTTTAAATGCATATCAGAACATTTTATTCCCAAGCCCTGACAGATCAAAAGGGGGGGAAATGTTGTATACCTGCATTGGCAAAATTCATGAAATACATGCTGCAGGCTACTCAGCCTGATTGAGCCAGCAGCATCAAATTCAGATAGTATCTGTTTTTTCTCCAACGACGACGATCCAACTTCTCATTCTCTTTATAAAAAATGAAAAATCGAAAATAGTTACTTTTCAAAAGTTGTAAAAATGATAAGTATATAAGAGTTATTTTTCAAAACTAACCATTTGAAAAGCTTAAACAAACGGAACCTTAATCAATAACTTTCACTAGATACATGTTTAATTGGATGAATAAAAAAAATCATGTATTTTGATTCGAAAGTAGTATTATTTATATCATTTACTTAGTATTTTAGATCATCTTTTTAGTCTCATCGAATATTCTTACAGTTGATATATTATTAATTATTAATATTATTTTAGATCATTTATTTGCTATTTTAGATAATTAGTCTCCCCGAACATCCCACAACCGATAATCGAGAGATTAATCTCTCGTTCTAACTGCTAGAGCGTGAAGCGATAGGAACTTACTACAAATCTTTTTCCATTCATATAAATTGAAAATTGAAATCTTACCTACTAATTAACGGACAAAGCGATGAACCACGACAACTCTAAATGGTTGATCGTTTACATAATTAATATTGTGATTTCATATAGTCCATTAATTAATTTATTCATATGTAATGAAATTGCGAGTTAAAAAAAGGAAAAAAAAATCTGGCCCAAATTATAAATGAAATTCAATTAAAATATGGGCTTTACGTTTTTCAGTGTAACTTTTGCTTCAAAAGCCCAAGCCCATATAACTACCCTTGGAAGTAAATTCAACTTAAAACCCTACAAAACGTAAACCCAGAGATGAACTTCAAACTAGCTTCGTGAGAAGAAGAAGAAGCAGCCATTAAAAGATGCCTAAGTCAAAGCGTAATAAACAAGGTTCGTCCTTTCCTTGTCTATTTCCATTCTTAAACACTGGTATTTCAAATTGAATGATTGACGAATTGATTGTTTTTCTCTATTCAGTGACGCTTTCGAAGACGAAGAAGAAAGGAAGAGAGCAGAAAGAAGTTATTGTGACTGCTATTAGAGATGCAGCTGAGAAATACAGCTCAGTCTTCGTTTTCTCGTTCGAGAACATGAGGAATCTCAAGTTTAAGGAGTTTAGAGACCAATTGAAGTCTACTAGCAGGTGATTTACTTTGTTTATGCTATGTTTTTTTGAATTTGAATGAATATATGTATGAATTTAGGATTGGCGACTTTCTCTCAGCATTATTGATTAGAAGAATTTTTGAAATGATGGGTTGCTGCATAATTTCGAATTAAGTTAAATTGAATGATCAAAGAGAGCAACCAGTTGAATTTCAATCTTGGTCTAGTATTTCAAACAATGCTCAGTACCATAGTACGTTTTGTAATCTGAATATGACTCTGATCAATAGTTATGTTTTTCTGTTAGGTTCTTCCTAGGGTCAAACAAAGTGATGCAAGTTGCTCTAGGCCGATCAGCTGCTGATGAAATCAGGCCAGGCCTTCACAAAGTTTCTAAGGTAAAAGAATGTGCCTTTATGCACCTAGCAAAGTGTAATAGGTGATACCCTTTCGTATTAGTTGAAACATTATTGAATTTTTGTCCCTTTTTTCCCTTCTAGCTTCTCCGTGGTGATTCTGGTCTTGTTTTTACCAATATGGCAAAAGAAGAGGTTGAGAGGTAACTTCTGAAAAAATGGTTCTCTCAATTTTCAGGTTCTGGTTTGTCATGCAGGCTCTTTTCTGATTTATTTTTTTCTGCAGCTTGTTCAATAAATATGAAGAGTTTGATTTCGCAAGGACTGGAACTATAGCAACAGAAAAGGTATCCTCAACACTTATTCTTAATGATGTCATAAATAAATAAGCTCCAAAGCTCTCTCATGTTAGTTAACCAATGTACCTAGAATTATAAAGTTAAATTTTGAATGTCTTAACATAAATCTTAGAAACTAGCAATCCACATTTCAAATTTTGATTGTGCTTTCCTTATGTTTTAAAATTTATGTATTAAAATTTATAGGTGGAACTTCCAGAAGGACCTCTGGAACAGTTCTCCCATGAAATGGAACCATTACTGAGAAAACAAGGGATGCCTGTCCGTTTGAACAGAGGTTTTTTCGCAACTCCGATGACCTTGTCTAAGTATGTGTGTATTTTATGTTAGTTATGCTGAATGACATTGTTGGGGTATTTTCACAGGTGTCATAGAACTTGTATCAGACTATCTTGTTTGTGAAGAAGGAAAGCCCATCTCTCCTGAGGCTTCTCGTATACTGGTTAGTTCAAACCTTGTCAATTACCAACATGTAACAATAATTATAAAGTGGAATTTAGATTTCCCGACTTCAAAACTGCTAATTGTGTTTTAACTTAATTATTAAATTTTTGTTGCAGCGCTTGTTGGGAATCAAGATGGCTTCTTTCCGGCTTCACCTGATCTGCAGATGGAGTCCTGAGGATTTTGAACTATATAAAGAAGGACTTGAAGCTTCGGATATCGATTCCGAATAGAGCAGTTATATGACAAAATTTGGGATAGGTTTGTTTAGACCTTCATGACGAATAGCTAGTGTGATTTGATATCTTTGACGTCGTTAGTAAGCTGTTGGTCGAAATTTTTTAAAGATTTGTTTGGGATTGATCTCTCAAGACATTATGTTTGAATGTAAACACATGTTATGTTCTAAATCTAACATATTACTTTCATCAAAGTTTCTTTGTTGAGACTATTGTTATCCTATTTTCTCGATCTTCTATTGGTTTTTCCTTTTAACTAACCATGACAACTATCGGCAGTGGTTGTTGCCATGGTCATATTCCTTTGATGTAAGTAGAGAAATGTTAGCCAAAATTCCACACAAGGTCAACAAAGTAGAGCTAATCGACTTTTATGTAAACATTGAAACTAACACAAACTTTATTGCATATGAACAAAGGTGTATCGTAAACATATACCATTGATCCTCTAAGTATTGCATATGAACAAATGGGTATTGGCGACTTATACAGACTAAACGACTACAGAATTCATATCAAAATCCAATATTCAGAACCTTTCATAAAGTAAAGTCACGAACTAACGAAATCAGGGTTAACAAGTAGCTTGACCTTCAATATAGCAGAAGAAATCTCATCAACAATGGAAAGAGAAGGAATCAGCTTCAACAGCAAGGAATTCTGAAGTTTACTTGGCAGAGATGATTTTTTGTATCCATTTTCTGGGCTTAAAAACAAGCTTTGTGATAGATCTCATAATAGCACTTTCGTTCAGTGAAGGATAGATGATATTTTTCACCACAATGACAGTTAAATTCTACAAGGGGCTCCCCATTTTCTGTCACTGTCACTCCTCCAGTTTGTGAGGCTTTGGTTCAGTGGCGGGTGCAGATTCCGGTATAGGTTCAGACTGAGGTTCCGGTTCAGGCTGAGTTTCCGATTCTGGTTCCTCCATGCCATCCTGCAAAAACATCCTATGAATAAGTTAGTCATAAGAAAAAAAAGAAAAGAAAAGTAAACAGAAAAGGCCTCTATAACATTGTGAAATCTGAAAAGATGGGTGTTGTTCAAAGAACCTAACATGCATAGTTCATTCCCTAAGCCCTAGTTTTATAAACGAGTATTGTGAAAAAGGAAAACTTATGAAATCTGCTGCAAAACAGTAGCTTTTACAAGAAGCAAAGTTCAATTCGACCATTCATTTAAGCAAAACATCCAATAAAGTATGAACAAATTAGCCATGAGGGAAAAAGGAAGATTTTATAACATTGTGAAAACCGAGAAGATGGATTCTGTTCAGAGAACAACCACACAAGAACGCTCACATTGTTGAAAAAGGGAAATTAACAGATTAGAGATAAGAGAGTCATATCAGCTGAGTGAGACGATAAAAAATAAAGAAATTTTCATTCCCTTTAGATTCTAATAATCTCAGAAAACCAAACAGGGTTAACAATTGAGAAAGTAGAATCATACCTCGGTGACAGTTGATGTGATGATGGCTCCTCGAGTGTTGAAATCTGTGTCTTTTTCATCTTGAGCAGTGATGATCATGGCTCCATCATCCTCGATTTGAAACTTCATTACACAACTCACAGAGCATTCTAATACAGTGCCTGAATGTCTTCAGCAAGAGTCTTTAGATTGGACAATTGTCGCCTAAGACGGAGTCGTCACCATGACTCCATCTCCGGTCATTATTGTCCAATCTTTTCTATTCATAATAACAAACCATTAATCTTTTCTACAACTTGGACGATATGTTGGCGAAGTGGCTTTGAAAACAATAACTATTGAAATCTTTTTTCCAACGAATCGATGCGATTCAAAGAAGTTGGACGCGTGGCAGATATTTCAATGGTAGAGCTCTCTTCCTTTCTTCCCTATTCTCAGTGAGACGAATTCTTGCTAATCTAATCGATAGCAGGTTGAAAAAAAAGACTCGGAATGTTTCGAGGCTTTACTTATCAGTGAAAAGTCTGTCCTATCTAGAGATAATCTTATCCTAAATATTAGGAAACAGAACTTGGAAAGCAATATCAGATGCAGTTTTTTTTTTCAACCATTAATAAAAGTAAACATGCAAACTCTGTATCATGGCTCAGACGAAAAACATGGATTGAAAAAATTTAATCATTGTTGTTTTCCCATAATGCAGTGTTCACAACATAAAATTACACGATTCCTTGATTTCATAGTGCCCTAAATTACGATTCGGCCTTTTTAGCTTCCAAAAGCTTAAGTTCCTCACGCCATCCTTCGATTTTCATCAACTTCTCTGACTGCTCCGGCGTTATAGTATTTGCTTGCGTCGTCTTCTGCTGTTGAGATTCTGCAAGTCGAATCTGCACAAAGCGAAGGAAGGTATTTTCACTAACAAATACAAGAAAATGGCGTTCTAAGAGAATTATATGTATGCTGAAGAGGAGGGGATAGACGAAACATGTTATAGTTTCGAAGGGTGACTGTAAAAGTTCAATGGATGTTTTACCTTCTTTTTAAGAGCTCGAATTTTTTTATCAACATCAACGACTGGATCCCCAGTTGGCTCAGAAGGAGGTACCACAGCCAATCCATTCATCTGAGATGTCAATGACTTGACAGGCTCCATATTACTTGCATCTTTATTATCATGTTGTTCTTCATTGGTTTCCTCATCTTCCCCTGATTCCAAACTTTTACCCTTTTCAAGAGCAGCCTGAAACAAAATGAATGACATAATCAGTCCAGTTCCTTTTAAAGAACTTCATAAACAAAAATTATGCATGTGCCTCATTTTTCATGACCAAAAGATTAGATTATCCAGAAATCAAGAAATAAGTATGCCATTGAAATACATACCCTTCCTTTTCATGTTTCAACAAACCGTGTTGTTTAGATTATACCAAAAAGTAAATAGATAAGGTATGAGATTGGTTGGTGACAGTAAAACAATGAAAATCTTTAGAACACATTTTCATCAAGGAAACTCACATAAAATGTTATCATGAATTTGGGCACAAGTTGTAGGTACTAGAATGAAATGAGCAATTATCATTCATTTGTAGAGGAATAAAATGGAGAGAAGTAGCGCGAAATTAGAAAAGGGAAAAAGACATCGAACACAAATAACTTTTTACACAAATAACTTAAAAGGTAAAGATCATTGCTACAAGGATATGAGCAAAACCTGTAGCTTTTTTTCTTTCTTTCTTTCATTCCTCTTTGCAGACTTACTCTTGGTGGTTTTTACTTGTTGCAAATCAGGGTTGTAACCCGGAGGAAGCTGTGATTCCATCTCTTTTTTCCACTGTAACCACAAGAAAGGAAAACGTTAATATATAGGTTCATCTTTCTCTTCTGCAACATCCAACAGTCAATCCTCAGATAATGTTCCAAAAATAAACAACTCAAATATCTATCTCCTGAAAATAAACTAAGCATGCCACGCATAGAATTCACAAGTCCTGGCCTAGTTGTTCCTATAATCACACAACACAGAGCCAAAAAACTAGCAAAATACAAACCATCTACTAATAGCAGCAAAACTCGATTAGTGTGGATTTAGTCACAATTCCTCAAGGCTACAACAAATTATCCAAGCGTAATACAAACACAACACCTGAGAAATAAACAACTGCTTACACCATTCATACAAAGCTAGATTGATTGGCCATTAAGCAGATTGCATCACTGAACACAAATTCAGCAGCTAAAAGTCTCATACAAGTGTTCTAACAAATCAAATTATCTACCCCATGACCACAAATTGACCATAAGTGTACTGATACACACATAAACAAAGCTAGAAAAAAATTAAAAATTGAAACTTTACCAAAGCTCCTTTAGACTTATAGATGGCGACCTCATCTTGGGGTACATACCCGGCCCGAATTCTAATGGGTTTACGAAGAGTACCGTCGGGTCTTCGGGTAGGAGCCAATATTCTCTCACCTTCTTTTAGGGTTTTGCTCAGCTCCGCCATATGCTTCTTCAATTCTTCTTCTCGACTGTTATTATTAGTGGCCATTATTGAAATTTATGGTTGTGAAAAAGATGTTTTTTTTTTTAGGGCTTTTTCAACAGTGTCGAGTAAGCAGTAATTCCTTGTCGTAAAATTTTTCCAATTCCCAATTCGAATTGAAAAAAGTTTCAATTTTTTAACTAGGTTTTAAGCAAAATTTTATTAATCTTTTTAACCCCGTACATTTTGATCAATTATACTTTTTCCCCTTAAAAGTTTTAATATGTAAATAAGTCCCAAATGTTCTTGTCAAACCTACATTTTCGCCCTTCCGTCAATTCTTGCCGTCAATTTATTGTGAAAGACCTATATATCCTTTCGAAGTTGGCAAAAATTTCAGAACCACTTTTATTCTGTTTCTCAATCAGTCGTCACCATCAGAGTATGATCCAATCGAAAACATTATTTTATTTAAATAAGGTTATTTTTATCATTTAATAGAGAAAAATGCTAGAATTGGCATAGAGACATTAGGCATGTAAGAGCGTCTATTTAACAAACTTAAAGGGCAGGAGGATAATGTATGTTTGAGTCACTTGACCAGAATTTTAGAGAGATTTTTGCCATTAACAAACTTTAAGGAGAAAATTAGTCTATAGTAGTATGTTATAAAACTCAAGAGGACTTTTGTAATTTATCCTAGGTTTTATTGCAGCATTTTTATTTTATTTTCTCTAAGAGTTATAGAATTAATTTTCCCCCACTCACCACGAGCGTCTCAACAGATTGTGAGGTTCTAGGCGAAATGAAAAAAATGAGATCTTTATATTGAGACTGACGTAGAAACAAATACCAGACTTTTGATCATATACCATCTACGATTTAAATACATTTAATCAAATTGATAACAAATTTAAGCATATTTTTTATTATTATCGTATATGATATCAGAGTCCATGTCTATTCTCGATGTGTTGATGTTTGTATTGAACTGCCATAACTCAACACTTGTATTGAACGTGTCAAATTTCTATTCATCGATGAAACGCCATGTGTCGAATTTTGATTTGACAATAAAATTTGCAATTGAATTTGCAATTGGAACAAATTGAAAAACCTTACTATTGTTTGTAAGATTTTAATGTCACACCAGCAACCTTTTGAAATTTGATGTAATAAAACTCATTAAAATTGAATATAAAATTATAAGTTAAATATTTGAATAAACATTATTTAATAGAATGTGCATACATATTTTTGAAGAAATTTCATTACAATTAATGAATTATATAAGTATTTAAGAATAATTTTAAATATATATATTTAATAAAAAGAGGAAAGAAAATTTTAAAATATAAAGTGATGTGGGGAGGTGTTATTCGATCATAAGAATTACATTTTGATGGGAAATATTGTAAATAATTTGACTACCTCTTATTTATTAAACATTTTCTTAATAAAAAATATTTATAATAAAATACTAATTTAATTATAAACATAATTTATTTATTTTTAACATATTTTTTTTGTCTTTTTTATGTATATATATTTTTTTGCCCCTTTAATATATACTTGTATAGCGTTTTTAATTTTTTTTTCTTTTCACCTTCTTCCTCCTTTATTTTTGTGCAATTACGTATTAACCCTCCATGTTTATGAAATGGCTACCTTGAGCCCTCTATCCACACAAAACTAGATTTCCTTCTCAATGTTGAATGTAGAAACTTTGATATGGGGAACAACACTATGTACACATTTTTTTTAGCAGACAAAACGAACCTTGTTTACAAAAATTCTAAAAAATATTGTAATTGTTTGTTAAATTTCGGTGAATGAAAAAAAAAATCACTCTCTTTTATCCTCTTCTACACCATCTTCTTCATCAAAATCATTATTATTGTCTTCGCCATTTCTGTCTAGCTTGACCAAATTGACATCCCCGTCAGATTTGCCCCTTGATAAAGATTGAGTTTCCTCATCGGAATTGTCTCCTACTTCTTCAGAGTAGGCATACCTGCAAGAACATTCACAAATAAAACTCAGAATAAAAGAAGTCCTAAAGAGATTTTGGAACTATATCCAATTTTCTTAGGAAACTAACAAAAAGGTTCATTTTGTTCCTTGAAGTTTTGAAAATGCAACCGAATTTCATGTACGAGTGAAATCTTTACTCAGGAAATCGAAAACTAGAGAAAGAGAACAAGTTTCTGGTAAATGATTTATAGTAAGAACTATATGATTTATATAGTAAGAAGCTCACGGAAAGCACATTATACCTTTGAGAACTCTGAGATGGAGCCCAGAGATAGCAAATAACACAAAGTAACCCAAATGCTATTATGTCCCAGAAAGCTGTTATTATCCAAGCACTCTGCCAACGCTCGTTGAATGGGTCAGTTGCTTTGAAATATACCTGTAGAAGCAAGCAACCACATCAGATGTAAGACAAATTAAATAAAGCCTCATTATCGATCAACACAGATCGTTAATAGTCAACAAAAAAGTCCATATATCGATACCAGACTTTTGGTTTCATGGAGCGTCAGTGGCATTTCTAATGATATTAGTGCAAATTCTTGTGAGTTTCTGATTAAGCTAACAGCCTTTTCGATTTTTAGGCCACAAGTCATTATGTAGTAACTATGAAAGTTAAAATCACTCACCCACCAGGCATTACTCTCACTTTCCCCAAAATTTAGATATGCAAGGTGGTTTGTTGCACTGTTCATTGCCATAATGTCTAATGAAATAACAGAAGTCACATGTGATATATCCATGTCATAGAAGTATTAAACAACATCAGATCAATCTGAATCCATACTAATACCGTAGATTTTAATATTAACTAAAAGAAGGTTATGAAAGCCAACAAACTCTAGTCAAAGAATCATACCTCATAACCTATCCATGCTACTGAAGAAATTACGGTCACAACCAGTGCATTAGAGAACTTCCTGTAGATGTCCAACTTAACAGAACTCCTCTTCAGCTGTACAAAAGAGTTTAATATAAGAAGCCCGTTTACATCATTAACCAGAGAGCGAAAAGAAAAGTACTAAAGTTGAAACAAAAAAAACATTGGTGTTCCGGCAACAGAGTCAAACAAGAAAATGGACGAGAGAATGCAAATAATCATGCATTGCTCTCTTAGTAAAGAAAGAAAATGACACCTGTAACTGCTCCAGCGTTCTCGAAAGAGATGTAAAAATCCATAGAATTAGAAAAGCATCCAGTAGCGCATTTGGAAGGACAAGAATAAGTCTTGCTCGTCCTGATATATCATTGATGGTGCCCACGTACTCAGCAATATTTAGTAACTCAGATGCCAGAAAATAAGTAACTCCAAGAAGAAGCACTTTTGAGGTAAGGCCACCAAGAGTTGGCCGAACAACACCATAACCCATTGAAACACACAGTACAAGAAGACGTGAAAGTGTTTTTCTTATAGCTCCGACTGTAACAACCCATGTTGTAATCGCAATAGGACGAACTCCAGTTATGTTAAAATTCAAATACTCAAAGTACCAAAGAATCATTTCAAACAACCCCAAAGCAATAACAGCTGTGATGCAATGCTGAAGTTGTAATACGTCCTGCCAAAACCGAACATACTGGAAGAACCAAAAGACACTAAGAACCAAATACGCAAGCGACATGAACACGTAAAAGTTCATCAATGGAGCCATCCTACCAGGCAAATAACCAACCGGATTCTTCCATATCGTCTTCCCACTCATTTTAAGCCCTTTAAGTTTCTGATCACAAGCCACAAAAATCAAGTTATACATGCCAGTCTTCGTAATTGGAACTTCCACTTCGTTCATTTCCGTCGACAGTAGGTTCCCACTAAACTGTACATTCAACACAATAGGCCAATTCAGATCTGACGCAGAAGGTATTCTAATCACTTCCCCTTGCTTGCAGCCTTCCATCTTCGATAAATCAGGCGTACAACATATAGACCTTTGACCACCATAAGCAGAACCCCCAATATTATTCCGATCAGCCGCTTCAAAAATCACAGCTTGCACTAACCCAGTACTATGTTCCATCTCAGAATGCATTTCAGCAGCAGCCTTAGTCCTCCAGAAAGTAACATTCTTAAATCTGTTTCAATTCAAATACGTAACCCATCAGACCCAGTTCAATTCCATCACTGAAAATTACAAATTCATACAAACCCAGTACAGATCTAAGTTCAATTCAACTAAAATTAAACAATGCGAGTGAAATTAGAAACAGTACTGGATGTAGGAGGAGCCACGGTGGTCGAATGCGGCGGCGATTCCTTCGCTTCCACCGGAGAGGAAGAATGAGTTGCCGACTTCGATAAATGGGTCATTCTGGTAGAGGTGAATAGAGGCTTGGACGATTGTGAAAGGAGATTTTGAGATGGATATTGTTACTACTAATAAAAGAAGAAGATTTAGATATCGAAATGCGAAATTCATGGCGGCTCTCTCACACACACAATTACACAAACACTATGTAATCAAGAATTACGAAAATGTATTGAGAGAGAGAGAGAGATGACTGATGAGTGAGAGTGAAGCTGAAGCAATGGAGAAAATCTGGTTAGAGAGGACTTATCAGTCAGCTGTCGGTGACGGATGCTCGTGTTAAGCACGTGAGGGATAATAATTGTGTTTTAGTCCCTGAATTAACAAAATATTTGCACTTAGTCCCATTTTTTTGCCAAAACATTGAAACTAGTCCTAAAAGAAAATGTAATATATTTAAAACCATGTTGGATAGTAATATGTACTAACCACATAAGCTCATCAGTCATCACGCACAATGTAGATATATATATATATATATATAATATTCAATATGACCATTAGCAGACAATATATGTTAGAGAATCGTGTTTCAATGATTAAAATATTTTCTGTCTGTATTAAGTTATTTTTTAAATGATTAAAATATTTTCTGCCTACATTAAGACATGAGTTTCATTTTTTGAAGATCGAATTTTGAAAGGATAGCATATAAGAAAATATATGTTAAAAAAATTTTCAACACATGCAAAACATGTGACCCTAGCTCTTTACTTCCATTAATCCTATAATTTCTTTATGAGATCTTTTAGATACATCACAGAGCAAGATAATTTGGACTAAGAAAAACACAATAATAACTTTATGTATTTAACAATTCGATCTCTATCAAATTATCAAAGCAATTCCTATCTTTCTCATCCAAACTTTCAACAATTACAAAATATGCAATTTCTTTAATGATCATCAGATAAATTACTGGCTACGTAAGTAATTAGTTCCAAGAATAACTAATTTTTCTTATACTTAATGAATGAATAATGATTGAATTTTTCTTATACTTAATGAATGAATAGTGATTGAATTTGAACCATTAAATTTTGTATAACGGCTCATCTCAACTATCTATTATCTCATGAACAGTTTACGAACAGTAATTTAATCCGATCCGTTCATGATATTTTTATGATCGATTTGGATCATTAAATTATAAATCCATGAGTTTTTGCTGCCATCCCCAAAACAACCAAACTTATGCCGGAACACGACGAAAACAACGTCCTATGTGTATGATTTAATTTCTTCCTCACTAATGAGAGTTTTTCGTGTTTCTTTTACTGTTTTAAGCTTTCAATTACAATTAAGAGTTATAGTATAATTTTTTCTTCAATGAATTTCAGAGAAGAAGACAATCTTTTCTACAGTACTGCTAAATTTCATGGGTAAGTCGTTCTTTATTCTGCAACTTTTTTGGGTTTTTGTTTTGTGGGCTCAAAATGCAATTGAAGGTTGTGGTTAATTTTCTCTTTTGTGAATTTAACATTCCAGTGTGGAGATGAAGAAGACTCTCTCTTCGGTACAAGCTGCATTAAGGTTTATGATCGGAATATGATCATTTCTCGGTAAGGTTGAACTGAGTCCGAATTTCGAAAATTGTGGGTTTTCGAACCTGATGTTAAAATCGAGTTTCGACTCATTTCTAGGTCGATTTTGATAAAATTGATTGCATAATTGAGTTTGATAGCATGTTTACTATTGATTTTGACTGTAAAAGTATCGACATCGGTTGAAAATTGGGTGAGTAATGTTCGTTTGATTTATAATAATGCTCTTTTGTTGCGAAAAAGTGCGTTCTTTGTGTTAATTCATTTATTTATAGCCTTCTTATTGCCACTTTTTCCTTTTCTCCCCTGCAGCTTCTTTTCTATGCTAGATTGTTGTGGACATATAGCATTACTTTCATTGATTTAAGAATTAGTACAGGTAGTGAACCTATTTTATTATTTAATTCATTTTTCTTTTAGTGGGATAATAAGTTCTTTGTAAAAGACATAGGTCCCTGTTTTGCTTTTTAAGAATTGGAGCGTTGATCTTTGATCGAAACACTGTACGCATGTACATTTACTTTTTGGAATGAGTTAATGCTCGATGAATGAACATGGTGGAGGGATTAGTTTCCGGATACTAATGAGGACATAATAATTAATGGAGTTATATTATGTCCATGTTTATAGTTGCGCTTTGGGAGGAGTAGCTTCCTTGGAGGAGTAGCTTCCTTAGTAGAATTTTTTGTTATTTGGTAGTTTTCTATGACCAGTTGTTGGTGGAATGTTTCCTGCAGGTTTGTTGATTATACGAGGTCGGAGCTGTTACTACTTCTTCTAAAAAAGTCTCTGTTTTTTATTCAATTCTACTTATGTATTTCTCTCTCATTTTTAATTGTTGTTTTATCTTTGTACCTTGACTGCTTAAGTAGTTATTTGGTTAGGAAATTCTTCGAAAAATTGGTTGTATTCTAGGATTAATCTTTATGTGCTGTTTCATGCAGGTTTATTCAGTCTACAAGGAATGACCTGTTTCTAATTTGGTTTGCATCAAGGTCTGTCTGCACACAAGCGTTTGGGATCTCCGATACCATCAGATTTATTACCGTAAACAGGCTTCCCCTGGAAAAAACGAAAATTTCCCGGTACTTTATGGTTTGGAGTGCACATAATTTTTCTTCCCTTTATTGAGAGTTTCTTACATGTTGAGGATGGCATATTCGTTTCTCATTTTTAGATTTCATTCGCTTATTGGGTTGTTTTCATTCTTGGTGGTGTTTGTTACATTTGTTTACTGGCTGTTGATGTTTTCGATTCATTTGGATGCTTTTTCCGCGTCACATACTCATTCTTCCTGTTCTCTTTCCAGGTCCTGTTTGGTTCTTGGACATTCTTCCAGTATTGCCATCGGAATTTTACACGCTCCATTAAAATGTTAGTTGCTCTTTTCTATTTGGTGCTCAGTTCTTGGACATTCTTCCAGTATTGCAATCTCAGTGATTTAGTTTGTTGTTGTTATTTATGGAAATTGTCATTTTTGATAAATTGACTTCATTTTTAAGTGGATTTTGCGCACTCACTGATGTAGCTTAATTGACTTCATTTTCAAGCTGATGCAGTTTCATTCTTTTCTTTTTTGATGAGTGGTTTTAATGGAGCAACAGAAGAGAACTGGGGAGTAAATTATCGAGCTCTGAATGATCTTTTCAGTATTACTCAAAATAGAAAAAGGATTTTCACATTTAAAGTTGGAGGACAATTGGTTGAAATATATAATGAACAAGTTCACGATCTACTCAACGATGGCCCTCACAAGAAACATCCTTTTTAGTAAAACTGTCCAGATGATGAAAAATGAGAAGCTATTTCAGTCTCAAGGGGTCCAAATCCAATTGTCCTTTCTCAGGTCTAGCCAGTATATCAATTTATCAGCTCTACATTAGCTAATTCAAGCAATTATTAGGGGAAAAAATAATTTGTATTTCTCTGTTTGGCTTATTTATTTATTACAGGTCGAGAATGAATATGAACCAGAAGAAAAGATGTTGGGAGATGCACGGTTCATACAATTAGGAGGATCTTTCATTAACTACTACACGGTATGTAATCAAATAATTTATCAAGAAATCTCAATCATCTAAGTATTGAATTCTTGCTTTTTACTTAACTTAGATTCCCTAGCAATTCTCTGCCGACATAACTTTAGAAAATAGAAATTGATCTCGAGAATTTACGATTTTCCCTTCTTGAGTTTGACAGTAGATTGTCTTGATAAATATTATAATCGCTAAAATTAGTCGCAATGTGATGTACTTACAACGGATACTTTGGACAGAGTGGAACAAGTAAACGTTATATGCTGAATACATTTGCATTGAATGAGTTGTGAAATTATATATCATTTTGAAAAAGCTCAATACTATTGGGCATATTTAGTTTTCTTTATATATTTTTTTGAGGATCCAGTTTTCTTTATATATCTACTATTTAATGTGAGATTTTAATTTTTGTTAGGAGCCCCCTTACACATTGCACATTTTGTGCAACGAAGCTGAATAGTTGAAGGACTTCGTTGCACCAGCCACTCGATAAATAGACATGCAACGGTCTGATTTGGACCCGTGTGTGGGTGCGATGAAGAGGTCGCATTGGGAGCTTGGGATCGAGTGATAAGAAAAAGAAAGAAAACTATTTTAACCCGTTCTTTTTTAAGCATTTGAAGATATAAATAACTAGACAATGGAATGAATCAAAGTTTTTGGGTACTAACCGCAGATATAAGAGCATTGTAAGCTTTTAGGTACTGTGTTTTTTCTTTTTCCTATATAACGTGTCAGATGTATATGGTATTTCAAATTACTAAATTTTAAAATATCTTTTTAGGTAATTCTACTTCTTTACTTCAAAAAAAGGTCGCCTTTGTATCTCTTTCATTTTCGCTGCACACAAGTTGTTCGACTTTTTGCTCGAGATGATTTTCTTCAACCTTCACAGTTAAAAAATCATTATATCAATAGGGCCAGGAATTACTCCGTATGTATATGATTACAACAAGACGTCGCGGCATGAACTCCTATTTCTAAAGATTCAAGCCTTCTGATCAAATCTGGATCGAGGAAAAAAGATTCCTAATGGCAAATATGGAACTCTGTAAGATCGATTTTATCATGCGAACCAAACGGGGCCTTAGGTTTTCCCAGCAGCTATGTCATAGAGGAACTCTGTAGGATGGATCCACCATTCTCAATATGAACAAGTTCCCTCTATTACCTCTTGTTATACTACAAAAATGTGAAAAAACAAAATTTCAGTTGGAATTCCGAAAAAACGAGATAAAGAAAGGATGAAAAATTTAACCTTTCGGTAAAACTTACCGCAACTCTTCATCCAAGAATGTAATTTCTATCTGACCACGACCACTTCCTGGATTTTTAATTCTTATCTATGAAGGGAAAAGAAGCAAGCAAAAAAAAAAAAACTTTATTTTTCTTAAACACATATCCTCTTTGCAATTGCAAAGAGAAGCCTATGTATACGACATCCTCCCCAATATCCCAAAGCGATGACTCTTAGCATACATCGGGGTTTTCCCTTTAGATATCTCTATTCATTATTGCACAAAGAAACTAATGAAAAACAGATAAATCTAGTCACTACTCACCAGACCGAAAATTTTGAAGTAGTCAAATTTAACGGCTACTTTGCTCGTGCTTAAAGGAACTAAATTTGCCGTGGCCTGCATAATATATTACCAGATTCATCGATCAAATCCAAGACAAAATAATATTTAAAGGAGATATTTTGGATAGAAAGGAAATCACCTGATTAAAGAATGGCCAAGTTTCTATATTTTGAGCTCTCAGAGTATCAAGATTGATAGCTTGGTATATTTTTCCATTAGGTCTTAGGAACTTTGGCCTCTGTATGAATTAAAAAAACATAATTTTAACTCATAAATCAAATAATAAAGGCTGCAATATTACATTGCCATTCTTTAATCGAGTTCGTGTCGATTATACTCAATCTCCCGGATGAAACTTTTAGCCTTCTAAGCCATAAATAACTGTAGGTGATAGTTTCGAATAGTAACAAAAACTACTCGAAGTTATCACCTACGATTATTTATAATCTAGAGGGATAAAAATTCCATCGAGGAGACCGGGTATAGTTGACACGATCGAACTCGACCACATCAATAAAATCGCATAATTCTATTAAAAAAAAGAACTTCAAACATACATTTGTCTGCAAAAGTGATTGAGATGTTGTGTAAAGAAGCTCCCATTTTCCATTCAACAAGTTTGACTTCAGAGGCTCTTTCACTTCATTTACAGCTTCCAATTTACTCGCAACCTGATTAAAGTATCATAATTAATTAAACAGATATATACTTCCGTCCCTAATTAAATGTCGCTTAAATATGTAATCAAATTGTTAATTACCTGATCAACATAATCTTGGTCTTGTTGATTAGCATTAGCTCCACGCTCAAGTGGAGCTATGGATTCAAAAAGCTCATCTTTTAATCTCTTCACATCTTGTTCATCTCTTCTTGTAAAAAACTCCTGAAAAAAACTAACTTTTGTCCTCCATTTTAATGAGCTTGCATCAGAATTACTGTTCAGTATTGGGTTAAACGAGAAATTTGTTTTATTAAAAATGGAATTTTTTTGTCTTCCATGGAAGATGATGGAAGGTTTGTGAGCTGAGGTCTGAAATTGCAGTGTGTTCAAAGATGTGGCTGGAGAAGTAGTGGCCATTGATTGACAAATAGTAGTATTATTTTTTATAGATTTATTTATTATTCTGGGTATGAATGGTTTTGTTTTATGAAGTTTAGGTAAAATGCAAATAAACACCTAAGTATATTTTTATTTCCGATTATACTATTTTAGTTTTAGAAGATTATAATTACTCCCTCGCTTGATGTGAAAAATCGATTCGGATACCTTGCTTTCTTAAAAATAAATTGTAAATCATAATTGATGTTCAAACATCTAACCAGCCAATCAACCCAATAAGTAAAAATGGAGACAAAGCTAAAATTTTAGATGATTGAGCGCATGCATCTCTCTTGGACTTTTTTTTTTTATAAACGTAATTTTTATTCACTAAACAAACCGCCACAATAATTACAACCTGTAACACTTCAATACTTGTCTATACATGTAACCATAGCGTGACCAATCTATCAAAAGTACTGTGTTTAACACAAAAAGAGTAAACTAATATTGACTCTCTTATGTTACCAATCACACGCCTAAAACCGACTGGTTTTTGTTGAAAAATGAATTCATTCCGCTCCTTCCAGATATAGTAAATTGTAGACGCCAATAGTAGCCTTCTCAAAATTGCCAACTGTGACTTTCCAGCCTCTCTTTTACACCACCAGTCCAGTTATCGACGCCAAACCATTGGTTGCCGAGCAATAGCACCAACCTTCATTACTTCTTCCCATATAGCAGATGAAAAAGGGCAAGCAAAGAAAAGATGATCTCAGGAGCCAATCCACGCAGTACACAAACATCATCATCACATAAACCCCAGTTTTTTAACCTTACTTTAACAGCCAAATGATTAAGAACAACCAACCAAACGATAAAACTATGTCTATGGCATGGCCCTTTTCCCCACACCATTCTAGCCCATTTAACAACAGACGATTTTTCTCGAATAGCATTATAAGCAGAAGCAATAGTATATGTACCTGTTTTGCTTGCTGTGCACGTAATTGTATCCGATTTAGAGGAAACCATCACCGATCTAACCAAGTCCCATGCATCCACCAAATCATGACTGATTGGCACAGATAATTGCCATTGTCCATCATAGAAAACTTGACAGACTCGACCCCCTAGACGAATATTGAGGAACAAGTCAGCTAATGCACCATTAGACAGCCATGGATCGAACCAAAAGGAGGCTTGATTGTCAACCCCAACTTTATACTCAAAGAACTCCTTAAAAGTGGAGTGGAGATCTTGAAGATTCCCCCTAGTACCATTCTTCATTTTTATTTTTATTTTTGTTTACCCTAGTACCATTCGTCAAATCCGTGATCTAGTGATAGTTTTAATTTTACCATTAGATCATGGGATTGGATGGTAACATTCTTGATATTTGATTCAAAGAATTTAACATCATGCGATTCAAAGAACTATCATAGTTTTAAAACCATATTGGCGTAACCAATGGGAATCGAACCAACTTCCCATGATACGGATACCTTTTTTTCCTTTTTATGAAATTGAAAATTACATGTGTGAACCTATTACAACATAATTTAATGTAATCTCTGATTGAAGGAATATAAATCTCCTGTGATATGAAAAATAACTCTATTGGTACAATATGTATGATTGAAGGAATATAGATCCCATGTGATATGAAAAATGAACAAAACATTCATTCATGATTAACTAGAATAAACACAAGAATTGAAGCTGCTGTATATATTTTACCATAAGAGTTTCGATTACACGATATTGCCTCGTACATCTACAAATTCCGTAGACAAAGAAAACAGATAAAAGATTCATTTGCAATCTATTTTTTTTACATGGCTTGTGTCGTGTGTCCAAAGATATACAAAAAAAAAAAACCAGCTTCTAGGAGTGATTGTGTTCAGTTATACAGGAACTCGATAGGAGGGATCGACCATTTTCAGGACGAACAAGTTCCCTTTATCACCTCTCGATACTCTGTCGAATTAAACAATAAAAAAAGGGAAGAAATTGAGTGGGTTAATTAAAACAAAAGCCAATACATCTAGAACTGAAATAGCTTGTTAGGCAAGTTTCAGGGAATTTTTCTTTTCATTTTGCTTTAGGCCATTCAAGAAGAATCAAGACAAGAAAAAAACGATAAATTTGACAGTGTTGACTAACTCACCTCAAATCTTCGTCCAAATATGTAATTTCCAATTCACCACGAGCTCTTCCTGGTGCTTTAACAGGTATCTGTATGCCAAAATGAGATAATCTCTCGTATAATTGCGAAGTACATGAAAAATTCAACAGTTCTCTAACTCTTTACATTTTGTTACACTCATTTTATCTAACAGCATTATACAGTTTGAACCGAAAACCCCCAACCGAGTGGTCTATTTCAATTTGGTTTGGTTTTGGAGGAAAACAAATGAAAATTCGGTTTAGACCAAACCAAACCATTTAACGAATAGTCTGGTCCAGTTTGAAATATTTTAATTTGGTTTGAAACCGATTAACTCTTATATAATACATATATCCATGCTAAAACTTGTAGAATCAAAAGGGTTGAGACTTCATGGAGGAAAGTTAATACATTTAACATGGAAAAAAGACTACGATGGACAAGGCAATAGCCAACTTCAGAATCTCAAGTTAACAATTCATGCCGAAAAAGGGAGCTTTTGTTTAATTTCACACTACAAACTTTAAAACTATGACATTTTAACTAGACTGAATAGAAGCACTTACCAGTCCAAGGATTTTGAAAGTATCAAATTGCACAGCAACCTTTCTCGAATTTAAAGGAGTCAAATTTGCTGTTACCTACAAAACATAACGTCAATTCTTCAGCATGTCATTGTGTTATTTACCAATACGAAACTAAGAATACATATAAAATCAATCAGATGAAGTAACAAATTTTTTACCTGGTTAAAGAAAGGCCTGGATTCCATATTCTGTGCTCTAAGGACATCAGTATTGATTGCCTGGAAATTTCTAACCGACCTTAAAATCTTGGGTCTCTGCAAAAAAAAACACATTTTATTTCTCAAAGAACGAAAAGAAAATGGAGATGTTGAAAAAGGGTTGGACACATAAACATAAGACATAGAATCTTCTACATACCTCAGTTTGCAAAATGGATTTTGAAGTAGTGTATATAAGCTCCCATTTACCATTCAGTAAATCAGATTTCAGTGGCTCTTTCGTCGGATTTACTGCTTCAAGTTTACGAGCTATCTATTTAGAATCAAATAAACACGAATTAATCACATTACCAAACCAGCAACATCCAAAACAGCCCACATTTCGTAATACCAAAATTAGGGACCGTTGTTCAAATTTCAAAAGCCAGTTTTAAAATGAACATAAGCTCAAAAGAGCAACAAAAAGTTTTCAACTTTAACCAAAACCTAAATAAATCATATACCAATAGCACTCATTTGCATGATCCAATTTCAAATTACAATTAAAACCCAGGTTTAAAATGATCATAAGCTCAAGAGGGCAACAAAAAGTTTTCAACTTTAACTATAAAGCCCAACTAAATCATCATATACCAATAACTCATTTGCATGATCCAATTTCAAATTACAATTAAAACCCAGTTTTAAAATGATCATAAGCTCAAAAGGGTAACAAAAAGTTTCCAACTTGAACTAAAATTCACTACCAAGAACTCGTTTGCATGATCCAATTTGAAATTACAATAGAAAAATCAAATTTTGTCAAGCAACCTGATCGATTCTCTGTTGATCTTCAATGGAAGCATCAGCACCACGATCGAGAGGTTCGATGGCTTCAAGAAGTTCTTCCTTAATGAGTTTAGCATCTTTATCTTTGTTCTTGTTACCGAAAAAAGCCGGAAAGAAAGAAACTTTTGCTCTCCATTTCTTATTATTAGTAGTAGAATTGATATGGATTATTGAGTTAGGTTTTACAGATAATCCTCCACCAAAGTTAAAGGGTAGATTTGGAACTGATGAAGAAGAAGAAATTGGAGGGAGTTGAGAGAAAATAGTAACAGAGTTTAAAGAAGAAGAAGATAAGGCCATGGTGGTAGTAACCATGAATGAGTGAGCGGAAAGCTTTCTTTTAAGTTTTTTGGTATATGCAGTTGTCTTCAATTTTGTGATTCTTTCTAAGGGGACACGTGGCAGTATTTGAACCCCGTTAAAGCACACATGTGTAGCTATTAAACTTTTTATCAGTTGGCTCCTTAAAACTATAAAAGGTAGAGTGTGGCTTGCTCAGGGGCCGGTTTTTTCTGGTCCCAATTCAGGGTCATGTTTTCGATGACCTGGCGATGAATCGATTCTGGACAAGTTCAACTTTTCAAGACAGTTCTAGTTTCGTTCCGATTTGTAAAATATTTGAATCGTATAGTTTATACGGTTCATAACTGGTTTTTGGTGGCTTTAGTATCGGTTTGAGAACGGTTCAAGCTCAAACTTAATTCTTTTAATTTTGTTTGAATATTTTTCAAGTATTTCAATAAAATCTAAGGAGTAATTTCAGTTCATAAGAAATTATAAGTACTTGATAAAATCAGTTGTGAAAAAATTATTTACCGTATTTTTATTTATATAACTAGATTTTGAACCGATCAAAAATCACACTCAAAAACCGGTCTGGTCTGATATGAACCGTCAGTTCAACGGTTTTAAAATCAATGAACCGAGTGGTTCCAGAGTTGATCGGTCCGGTTATATGTTTGACCAGGACCAGTTTCGATTCGGTTTAGGGTTTGAACCAGTCTATGAGGAGGTGTAGGTTTGGTTTTTAAGTAGAAACCAAATCAAAGCATAATCTAGTCTAATCTAAGTACAGTAATTAGAGAGTTTCTCAAACCAAAACAAACTAATTTTCTATTAAGCCAAACAAATATTGTAATATGATTTGAGACGATTTTGGTTCGTTCAATTTCCAACCAATTGTTGGCATCATTGTGAATTTCGTGGGTCGTTGGGAATTTGAGGTTCGGCCCAGATATAAGCGATCCTCTGTTTTCCAACACTCTGTTTTACCAAGTCCATTCAACTTTAATTAGGCGTTCAGAAAAAAATGATTTTTATTCTCTTTATTTTGGATAAGAAAAAAGGATTTTTGGATTTGCTACATGCAATGCAACACAAAGCACTTTCCTGGTATGAGTCGGCTTAATAACAATTTTGTTTGTATTTAATGATTTAATTATATATTTTCAAGGAATGATTTTTAATTAACATTCTTGAGAAAATTTTGAATTGCCTTATATAAAGTTTCCTCTTTTGCAAATTAGAGATTGCTTTGTTCAAAACATTTTATTTTATTATTAGAATAAAATATAAAGGGGATTGCTTTCAATTTGGTTTTTTAGGTCAGTGCAAAGGGTTTGCAATTGTGATTGCAATTAGGGTTTTTGATTTCCCGGAAAACAACAATTCAATGGTGGAGCACTTGAACATGGCTGCTCAACCTCCTACCAAAGAGGTTTGATACTCTTTACATGATAAAGTTTCATGCTTTTTATACTTTCCTTGTGGTTGTGTCAATATTATGATTTCAGAATCAGATCTGATCATTGCCTGCTTGTTCTTTATTCATTTTTATGTGAATTGTCTTGTGTGATTGCCATGATTATGTTTGCTTCCTGCATAAAGTTTTCAGTTTGTGCTTGTCATTGCATGATGGATGAATGAATGAATGAATGAATGAATGGCATTTCATGCTCTAACTTGTGTGTTCTGGAATTGGAAAGTTATTTTGCTTGATTGCCATGATTCAGTTACTTTTGAATCTTAATTATGTGATAATAAGCATGATTACCTGGCTGTATGAAGTATGAATAATGAATGCAAATTCATAACGTAATCGTTCTTGTTAATTGTGGCTGCAATCATGGTCGGAGCCAAGTACTAGAGTTAAGTTAGTTAATGTGAACCGGTTAAAAAATATGAATCGAGCGTAATCAAAAAATTGAACCGCTGATTTTTAACTTTGGCCCTGCCTCTGCCTGCAATAGTGATATTACCATCCGTAATGTGTAGTCATGTTTTACACTTAAAACTCGCATCCTTTTGTCAAAAAAATCTTGTGTGTTCTTCAGCTAGACGTTTATCGGTGATTTCGTTGCCTGGTTTTCAATGCGTGTGAGTTCTCACCTTGTTGAAAATCTCTGCGGGTTCTGTTTTTTGATTAATCTTGCATGTTCATAGCATCGATATCATTGCTGCCTTGTTTTCGAATTGGGCGTCGAAGGATCGCATCCTTTATGCGATCCTTTGGTGTGTGCATGATGAACGAATTTCTGTTCATACCTTAACGAATGTTCATCTCATCGTAAAAATCTGCCGTGTTTTGGCATCGGGCGTTGAGCGATCGCTTCAATTAGGAAAATAGTAATTAGATAGTAACAGTTATATCTGCATTTGAACATTAGCATTTGTGAACATTTTGCAGTAGTTGGTTATTCTCTGAATTTTGGATTTTAGACAGCTTGAACATTCCATTGGCCTTTCATAACTCAAAGACATTCTAACCATTAGTATAAACCCATAAAGCTTAAGTAAGACATTCTCCTTCTATTCTCTGTATGTGTTTTCTAACCATTTTTAAATTGCAGAGATCAAAGAGCAATATGAAAAAAGAGACTACATCAGAAACCCCAGGGAGCCCTCGAAACCGAACGGTACACATGTTTCTATGTCAAACTGGTTCTGTTATCGTAGTATTTTTAATATTAGAGTTGTTTGTAATACTGGTATAATAGATTTATTAATCATTATTTTATGGATTAACTTCTTTCGAGATTTTGATGTAGCTAGATGAAATGTTTCAGGTATCAGCTAGATGGGACCCTGAAAATGCATGCAGGCCTGTCATTGGCGAGGCTCCTGTATTCTATCCTACGGCTGAGGTATTCTTATCTAAGAAAAAAACAGAGATTTTATCTTGGTAATCTATCCTTTCCATTTTCCTTATTGTGTTTATGATTGTCCATTTATCAGGAGTTTGAAGATACCCTCAGCTATATTGCGAAAATACGCAATGAGGCGGAGCCATTTGGCATCTGCCGCATAATTCCTCCGGCTTCTTGGACCCCACCATGCCCCCTAAAAAATAAAGAAGTATGGGAGCATGCCAAATTTTCCACCCGAATTCAGCAAGTTGACCTGCTTCAGAATAGGGAGCCGATGAGGAAGAAAAACAAAAGCAGGAAAAGAAAACGGAGAAGGCAATCGAGAATGAGTAAAACAAGAAGGCGTCTCAATTCTGGTTCAGATTCTCGGGCTGCTTCCGAGAATGAAGAGAAGTTTGGGTTCAACACTGGGTCAGACTTCACCTTTGAAGAATATAACATCTATGCTCAGAATTTCAAACAGAGTTACTTCGGGATGAAAGATATGCCGGAGAAATCTAATGTTGCTGAAACAAAAAGATGGCAACCCTCATTGGAGGACATAGAAGGCGAATACTGGCGAATAGTAGAACAGCCCACTGATGAAGTTGAGGTATGAAAACATAACTGAACTCTATTTTCTGGAAAAAAATGGAAAATTTCTGCCTTATCTTCTGCGGTAAAACTTTCTCACTTATTTATCTTGTTCCAGGTTTACTATGGTGCTGACCTGGAAACAGCAGATTTTGGAAGTGGGTTTCCGAAAGCATCATCAAATCTAATCAAAGGAGATTCAGATCAGTATGTGACATCAGGCTGGAATCTGAACAACTTCGCTCGACTGCCAGGTTCCATGCTTTCTTTCGAAGGATGTGATATATCGGGAGTCTTAGTTCCATGGCTGTATGTGGGGATGTGCTTCTCTTCCTTTTGCTGGGTAAGCATAACATTACGAATGTTTTATATAATAATCTGTTTCTTTCGTCATAGCCACTTTCTTGAATTTTTGTTCGTTTCGTAATCTGTTTGCATTTTTGTTTGGAACAGCATGTTGAAGACCACCACCTGTATTCGCTCAACTATCTTCATTTTGGAGATCCGAAAGTATGGTACGGAGTTCCTGGAACTCATGCTTCTAATTTGGAAGATGCAATGAGGAAGCATCTTCCAGATTTGTTTGATGAAGTGCCTGATTTACTGAATGAACTGGTAAGGTGATGTTGATTAATTTTATTTTTTTTAAATTTAAATCTTCCGAATTGAGTAAAAATAAAATTTTGTACATGTTATTTTTCTGATAGGTCACCCAGTTATCTCCATCACTGTTAAAAGAAGAGGGCGTACCAGTACATCGAGCTGTCCAGCATTCTGGGGAGTTCATTCTTACATTCCCAAGAGCCTATCATGCTGGATTCAACTGTGGCTTCAATTGTGCCGAGGCGGTCAACGTGGCGCCAGTTGACTGGTTGTCACATGGACAACAAGCTGTTGAGATCTACAGCGAGCAACATCGTAAAGCATCATTGTCTCACGATAAGCTTTTACTTGGATCAGCCCGAGAAGCTGCATTGGCTCTTTGGGAGCTTGAAGTTTTAAGGAAGGAAAGTCCACAAAATTCGAGGTGTAAAAGAATTTGTGGGAAGGATGGAGTGCTTACCAAGGCACTTAAGGTTGAATCTCTATCCCCCTCTATTTTGAAACTCGATTTTACAGAATGCTAATACTTGTACATTTTCTTTTGAATATATTCTCAGGCAAGAGTACAGATGGAGGAGCAAAGAATCGGATGTCTTCCAACACCTTTGAAGTTCAAAAAGATGAAAAACGATTCCGATTCAGAGACAGAC
>NW_027266840.1:0-109808 GCF_046630445.1 Rutidosis leptorrhynchoides
TTTCGAGTAAAAACGGCTTGATATATACGTACTTTATATATATTTTCTCCGTATAAAAATATATATTATTTTGAAGATATTTTTTGTCCTTAAAAATATTATCATTTTTAATATTTCAATGCACTATTTTCATATTTATCTATCCACTAATTTTCTTTTCCACTAATATTCTAACTTTAATCATTATTTTAATTAAAAATATAATGAATTAAATTATAAAATAAAGATAAATTATCTTTTTAAATTAGTGGTATTAGTATACGTGAAAACATGAAAAACGATAACTATTCAAAAGACGAAAATAGTACTATATATCAAATTGAATATAAAATCTATATATGTTGTAAAGTCTTTTATATGTCCAATTGATACAGATAAATTTGCACTCGTATACACTAATATTTAAACAGATCCATTTAGAGAGGTATCCCTTTTACTTTATTTTTCAAATCATATTCACTAAGAGGGGTATTATACAAGTGGATTATTTATATAATATTTTATGACGTCAGTATCGGTAGAGAAGACATGATTTTGCTTTTAAATTAAATAAAACGAAAGTGGTTGGTTACTGCTAGAATTAATATTTAATTAAATAAATGAGTAATGTCAAATGCATGTGTTACATGCACAAATTATATAAATACTTGCACGCTTATACTTTCATTTCATACTTCAAAGTGATCAATTATCTGAACTTTACTGTCCATGAAATATTGTCATGATCGAAAAATATGTTACATGCACAAATAATTTAGCCCTACGTTTATCAAAATATAATAATTTAATCGTATGAGTTTTAAAATTTAAATTATGTAACCATAACATCCATTATTTTTTATAATGGGGATAATAAATTCCAAAAATAGAATGCGTGTAATGTATTATTGGGGAAAGCTTTAATAATTACATATGTAAAAGAAAAAAATTACACTAATAAGCCATTGACAAATAAAAAATTCTTAACTGCTATCATGTCGTCGGAGTGGCTAACAACCACCGCGTGGGAACGGGGATGTTGGGTGCTAGAATTAATTAACATTTTTAATTATTTAATTAAGCAGTGATTATTGATGTAAAACGTGAATAAGCTAATGTTAATTCGTAGCCCAAGTTATGACTTTGACTTACTTTTAGCTTGTTTAATGAGCATTTCCCATTGCCCACCACAACTAACAGCACTAGTAATCATTCATATTACTCCCGATCCTATCCATCCAAGTCACATTATCATAATTGTAAATTTTAAGAAAATAATTAATGTTAGTTTTTTGTTTTATTAAGTTGTTTTATATTATGTAGTTTTGTCATGAGACGATAAGAGCAGTGAATTTTAGGTAAACCTGGTCAAGTTCTTGTTCGGATCTGAATCCGACCGGATCAAAATCGATTGGATTCGGTTAACGCGCTTCGGCTTTAGAATTCAACGGGAGCGAAAAAATTTACGGTTTCATTTCGATTTTTTTTTTTTAAATATCAAATCGAAATGGACATGTACCACTTATAACCGAACGGAAAGCACTCATTTTACGATTTTGATTCGATTTCATAAATTTAAAAATCGTAAACCGTCGGTTTTAAATCGAAATCGGACCGAAGCGGTCATATCTAATTTTGGACCCTTTTACTATTATTGTTTTTTTAATAATAATAATCTGCTACTACCTCCGTGATGATGTTGGGTTAAAATAAAGTTTGTATTCATTAATGAATTTAATATATGTATAGATGCGTAAGTTATTATCAAAATTTTAATGTGAGATTCACTCGTCTTTTGATTCAGACGATTAATTCTTCCCGATCGATGTGTTCATCGTACATTTAACATCCATGAGTACGGGCCGTACCCAATTTTTTTTTAAAAAAAAAAATTATCTATTTAAAATATATATTATTTTTTTCACTTAATATTGTCTACCAGTTAGTTGGTCAATCGGTTTGGAATGCATACACCAAGCTGTACGTACACCATATCAAAAAATATTTGTTTAAATGTTTAAATAATAACTTCATATAATCATCCAATTTTAATGAATTTTATTAGAATTAAATTATATATAATTCGAAAAGTTCGCGGTGCGATATTAAAATAATAAATTAAATAGATTTAAAATAAAAATTAATATGATTATTTTTCGACCTTATCCGATGACTGTTTCTGCGTCCGTCCCTACGCGAGTACTTATCATCCATCATTTAGAAAGAATAATATGAAGAAATGTCGTAATGTTTCAAACTTAATATCGGAGTTAGAAGAAAAACTTGGAAAATAAGATATGTGGCATCGAAATAAAATAATATGCCTTTAATAAAGATCAAGATCATGATATGGATAAAGATAATCAAGGTGGCTTGAGTTCTAATCTGGCAATCTTTTAAATTTGTGTACATAAAATTCCTTTTATACTTTCTAATTATATATAGTATTATCACGGTATTACGATACATGTTTTTTTGAATTTTTTATTTTGTCTAAAAATAGATTACTCTCATACATAATTTAGATCAAAATATGATGAAATATGATATATTTTTTATTTTACCTTATTTTATGGATCAATTTCTTAAAATATATATATTGAAAGACGGAAAAAATATCTAACTAGATCACTCTGATCCAACAAAATTAAGGTTTATGGAATATTGGCATAAATACATGAAAGGAAGAATAAAGAAGTTAATTTAGAGCATTGTTCTTTTTTGTTTTTTCTTTTATATGCCTAATAATATCGAAACCATATTCTCATGTCGGAAAAAATTGTCTTATTCAACATGAAAATGCGTTAGGTTACGTCTGGTTAATTCATTTTTCTATACATATAGCTAAACAATTATTGAAAAACAAAAAGAAAAAAAAAATTAATCTTCTTTTAATTCATGATCGTACCTAATCAATCTAGTCATCGAATGGAGCCGGTAGCTCAATTAAGATCAAAATCATGAGGAGGTTTACATTGTTGACCAGTAAATGTTATTGTTGAATTATTAGAATCTTGGCTTGAGGATTTAGTACCGACTCCATTGATTGATTTATCTGTGTGCACTCCCATGTGTCCTCCAAGCGCCATCCCTGTCGAAAACTTCTTACCGCAAATCTTGCATCCATACTCTCCACCGCCGC
This sequence comes from Rutidosis leptorrhynchoides, assembly GCF_046630445.1. Taxonomy (NCBI): domain Eukaryota; kingdom Viridiplantae; phylum Streptophyta; class Magnoliopsida; order Asterales; family Asteraceae; genus Rutidosis; species Rutidosis leptorrhynchoides. The sequence goes on from NW_027266840.1 coordinate 3,122, forward strand.
CGCCACACTTCTCCTGCTTTAGTTTACTATGTCTACTAGACTTGTGACCACCCGTTGCCTGGTAGCTAGAAAACCCCTTTCCGCAAATACCACATTTGTACTTATCAGTACTACCAGAGGAAAATTTATGGATAACTTTATCAGCTAGCAACATCAATGGACCTTCCTCTAATTAATCCTCCGAGTTTGAAGGCTCGACACGCTGTTTCTTGGCTTGCACGCGATTTTCTTCGTGGTCACCTTGAGAATAATCTTCACTAGGGTTTCCTTTACCGACGTCGACTGAGCAAGGAGGAGCGTTTTCTAACTCGGATTCACTGCTTTTAATAAAGTCGACATTTTCAATACCATGTCCCAATTCGATGGCCACATCCGCGAGGAATGCTCGAGCCGAATTCTTTATCGGCATAATCCTTAGGGTTTGGCAATAATGGAGTACCTATATCCTCGGATAGCTTGTTTTCCTCATCATCTAATAGAGCAGGGATATTATTTTCCATCAAAATATTAGTTAGTGTTTGAGAATTCTCACCTGAGATTCATCGTTTCGCTTCAACTTTGGGGACGGGGATGTGATCAACAACTGTTAATGGAGATGGAAAATAAATTATATTTGATCGATGTCAAGAACTCTCTTATAAATTATATTGCTTGTTCTTAAGCATATTCCTCGTAGGATTAGTTATATACGTATTTATATAATAAATTAAATTAAATTAAATAAAAACAATCCATTATCTATCACACGGATAGTAAACAAGATTGTCAATCAAAAATCAATATTGAAAGCTAAATAATACAAGTATACAAAATCAGTTTTTCTATATATTCAAAGGTGCAAATTACAGGACATTTGCTAAGCATCAAGTACCTTCAATGAATCTCGTATGATTTCAACAGCACGCTCCAATTCCAGCTCTGTGATAACCAATGGAGGCACTAACCTAACAATATTTCCTTTTCCGGCTGTTAATATCAGAAGACCTGAATTCCGGCAAGCTTCGACTAAGGGCGAAGCCGGCACGTCTAGCTCTAATCCGACAATGAGTCCAAGCCCTCGTACATCTTTAACATGTGGATGTCCTCCGAGCTTCTGCTTCAATATTTGTTTGAAGTAGAGGCCTTTCTTCGAGACACTTTCTAAGAAAGAAGGGTTTGAGACTTTCTCGAAAACGGCCAAGGCTGCTTTACAGATAAGTGGTCCACCGGCGAAAGTGCTACCGTGTTCTCCGAAGTTCATAGCTGAGGCAACTCTTTCGGTTACTAATGTAGCTCCGATGGGAAGACCCCCGGCAAGAGGCTTGGCTATTGTCATAATATCGGGAAAAACTCCGATGGCTTCGTGTGCCCATAGATAACCAGTTCGGCCAAGGCCACATTGAACCTGAACAAATTGATGAAATGTTGCCAATTATAGTGAATAAATTCAAATACATGTCTATTCACAGAATGAATCTGTTCTCCCACATAAAGGTTCAACATCCTTAAATTTACAAAAGACATTATTAGCAAATGCATTTTGTTTCCATTTAGATTGGTTACTGGTAGTTTCTTACAGTTTCAGCATCAGAAACGTATATTACATGTGCCAACAGTGCTTGTATAATATCCAAAATCCAAATGCATAAGCCATAAGATCAGTCTCAAATCAGAATTCAAAGCCGAGACAGAACAACTTTAGTAAACATAGCATGTATGAGAGCAAAGACCGAATCATGCATTACATTATACAATATCGAAGAAAGTGAATTGTTCAAAAATGTGTTTGATTCAAACATTATACAAATTGCCTTTAACTGAATATGAAGGAGGCAGTACTAATGGTGCACGATATTTCAAAGAAGCAGAGACGCAAAAAGCAGAACAATGATGTTTTCCTAAGTATTTTACAAATTCATATTTTAAGCAGGAATTTCAGACAGCACTTGCAAGAGTTTATACAATCTTCCTGCCAGCGAGAAAATGGTTTCGACTTACCTCATCGAGAGGCAGTACTAAATGGTATATGTACAAAAAACAAGCAGAGGATATTACACAGAAGAATAAAATTTTCACCATTATCTTGCACATAATCAAATCTTAAGCAGGAATTTTAAAATATACTTCCATAAACCTATATAATCTCCCTACCACATAACAAAAATTGAACCAAGAGAGAATTGTTACCACTTATACCTCATCGAAAACCAAGAGACTTCCGGCATCATCACAAGCATCACGCAATGATTGTAAAAATTCCTTCTTCGCAGTGAAAATGCCACCTTCACCTTGAATAGGTTCCACAAAGACAGCTGCAATGTTCCCTTTCTGAATCAGATCTTTCGCCCCCTTCATGTCACCGTACTCCAGGAAAGTAACACCAGGCATGACAGGCTCAAACGGTGATCGATAATGCTCTTTGCTGGTCAAAGCAACAGACCCCATTGTCCTCCCATGAAAGCTACGAGTAAAAGCAACGAACCCCGTTGCCGGCTGCTTCTTGTCAGGAAATGAATGCCTTTGAAACTTTCTAGAAAATTTGATTGCAGCTTCATTAGCTTCAGTTCCAGAATTTGTGAAAAACACCCGATCAGCGAAACAACTTTCCACTAATCGTATCGCAAGCTCAATCTGTCGAACACAAAGCGTGCATCATCAAATACGACCGATTTCAACAACCATCATAATACAGAAAACCCATGATTCCAATTCAACACAAAACCAGACTTTAACTTACCTGAGGAATAGAATAGTAACAATTACTAACGTGCGTGAGCACATTAGCTTGCTCTGTAACAGCACGCACCCAATCGGGATCTCCATGTCCCAAAGCATTCACGGCGATCCCCGCCGTGCAATCCAAGTACTCTCGCCCTTCAAGATCGTACAATTTACATCCTTTGCCGCTGGCGATCACCACCGGAGCTCGTGCATACGTCCCCACCATAACGCTCCTCTCTGCCTCTACCACATCATTGCTCGTCGTCAACCGCCGTGCAACGTCGTCAAATTTGGCGAAGCAGCGGAAGCTTCCGATTCCTCTGATCGGCGTCCGGCTGCCGCCGTAGTAGGAATATGGAGATAGCGTGATCGGATTTTTGAGCTGAAGAGAATCCATGTCTCAGTATTTTCTTTTTGGGGTTCGAATTTTTTCTAAGCTGATTTATGGAGATGGGGAATATGATGAATTTGGTGACGTAGGGAAATGAACACAGAGTTTCAAACGTAGAGAACACGATTCGTTAATGGCGGGTTTCCATTTTGATACGACATTTTCATATTTTGCTTTATCATTATTTAATTTAATTTCAAACCGAGCAAATCCCATCGAACCGAATAAATTAAACCGAATTGAATGAAACAGGTTTTATAAAAAAAAATATTTTTATTAAATATGAGGGTATAAATGCCACTTCAACACTAATGATATACATTTCCATATTTATTTTTTCCTCAGATTCGAAATAATAAATATCAACATTAATTTAGTTTCAAAAAAAATTTCAACATTAAGTAATAAAATACTACTAATAAAAAAAAAATCCCTAATATAATAATAAAATAAAAATTTATATGGTTAAAATTATTATTTATATAATTTTTATTATTATTATTGTTTGCAAAAATTCGCGAACAGTTCGGAATCGGATCCGAGCCGACTTCGAGCTTGGATTTCAAGTTCGGAAATTTTTTAGGATCAATTCTATTCGTCTCGTTTTCATGACGAGCTCAGCCAAACTCGAGCCGAACCAGACCACGTTTTCGTACCCCTATTAGTGGCCGATGTAGCTATTGAGACTTTTTTTTCTTTATAGATGTTTTATTTCATTAAAATTAATAAAATTTTAGAATACAGCAGGGGTCGAAAAAATCGACAATAATACATGAAGCTCTGGAAAAGGACCCTAACTTTAATCGAAAATAGATAGCTAACGAAAATATATAGCTATCGGACTTGGAAAGAATATTTTCCAAGTCCGGATTAATTGAAAGTATAATGAAAGCCAACTCAGAAACTATTCATTAATTCGTGGCGGTCAATCACAACTCGATCGGAGAGTTCATAGTCGATGCTCTCAAGATAACGATGACCAGTGGGAAACATTGCTTACGGGCCAAGAAACAGATGGTCGAGCAAATATTGAAGTCGAAAAATGAAGAGGAAGGTCTACTTATATTTCTTGCTGATGAAGTTATCAAACGATTTCAAGAGACTAATTATTAAAAAATAATGTTTCATACAACTGAACGAAAGAAGTCTCCGGAGAAGCGTGGTGGTCGGTCGGAGTGTCATAGAAATTAACTAAATTAAGACAGACGACGGAGAGAATGAATGCAAGAAAAGGAATCTTCGATCCAACATATGTATACGGCTTTTGGAGGACAATTGAGTCTATGCTATATATAGTACTACTCAACTTATTATATATGAAACGTAATTGGAACATGTTCGAGATGTTGAGCTCAATTCGCGAACTTATAAATCTTTATATGTTTTACGTGTTTTTCTCTGCTTTAAGTTGTACTCTTTAAGTAATTTCGGAACATTAACGCCGATCGTGATAGCTAAGATTAGACTTAACTTTGAACATCAAGTACAATTATTGCAAGTGAAGTAAGAATTCATTCTCCACGGAGGGAATGTAGCTATTTGAAGTGCGACAAGAAAAAATATTTTTAATACTACCTTCATCCATAATTAATTAATTGTGACACCTCTTTTCGACGGTTCTAAGCTTTTTTTTTTCTTTCCCTTTTTAATTAATCCTTTGAATGTATCATAAATCAATCAATCGATAGGATATATACTAAAAGAGGCACCAAAACACCTACATTATTATAGACAAAGACAATAGCGTTTAGTTCTTTCGCACCGCTCACAAGTCACCACCACAAAACAAGTAGCCATCTCAATCTCAGCTCAACTAACCACTAATCCCAAACCATACCATATGCGTACACTCGAATAAATCCACCAAAAGATAGGAATTTTAGTTCTTTCATATATACATACATCTACTCCCACCATCTACCCCACCCTCTCTCATTATTTATCTCATTATTTATCATTTTTTTCGTATAAAAAAATATATTGAAAATATGACGAATAATTAAAGATAAAGATAATAATAAATATCATCATGTATACATACATTTACTTCTTCCCTTTTTAATTAATTATTATTTTTTATGTGTATCGAAAAATGGAAATGTGAAAAATAATCACAGATAAAAATAATACTCTTTTTATCCTTTTTTATGTGTCAATTTTGACAAAAAAAATTTCCCCTATTAAATGTTATTTTTAGGAATCTGAAGTATAAATTGCCCATTATACCCCAAACAAACAACTCTTTCCAAATACATGATTATCTAATTTACGACAACAATTAAGCCGACACAATTAATATCACATATCTCTCTCTCTCTTAGCTAAGCTTGTCACCATATCTCTCTCTCCACCACCACCAGTGGCCGCTCCTCCATGTCACCGTAGTTACATTCTGGTCCATTCATCAGTCGTCTTTTCAATCCGATCAAAAAATCGAACTTTTACACTTCTTAAAACGGTATTGTTTTTCTTCTAATCCATTTAGATCTACATTATGTTCAATTGGAAAATTTGAATTTTCGATAGAGTCGATTTGATCCAGCTATGGCGGTTTCGGTTCCATGTATGCTGATCCGTTGAATCACAATCCTGTCCCGTCGCTCTCCCTCGACGTCGAGCATGAAGCCGTTCCCGCCGTCTTCCAAATCCCGACCAGCCACGAAGCCGACCTCCGTCCTCCCTCCATGTCGTTCGAATCCCGAGCACTCTCTCTCCTCCTTGAAGCCGTCCCGATCTCGACCAACCATGAAGAAATCAGGTCTCGGCGACTTCATCCCTCCCAGATCTCGATCAATTGCTTGCTTAATTAATTGATTCATTAGGTCAAGTAAGCGTTAGGTCTAGATCTATGATTTGTTCGGCTTCAGCGACATCGAGGAAGGAGGTGGTACTCCGACGTCGACGGAGAAGAGGTGGTGGAGGCGACGACGATCTGGTTCCACAAGAGATTCGATAGCATAATGTAATTTGTGATAAAATTAAAGGTATTTTTGTCTGTTCAAATATAAAATTGTCTCAAATATTTTGTTTCCTTAATTTTGATGAAATTGTCAAATGTGATACATAAAAAAAGACGGGTGAAATAGTAAAAGTCATTTATTTATTTTTATTACATTATAATTGTATAGATTGTACAATTCAAATCTCTCACCTTACGGATGAAAGAGAGATGCTTACCAATTAATGCACAACTTTAATGTGCAGTAAAGATCATTTATTAGATGCATAGCTATACGAGTAACCATAAAAATATAAAACAATATGTATTTCGAAAAGATTAATAAATTAAATTGAAAGATGAAACTCGAGTGGGCCTTGCCACGTGGTCGATCATGGGCCTACTACCCACATGTCACACATTTCAAAGTGGAGACAAAAACATTTTATTTTTTTATTTTTGTTGAAGTTAGAATAATCAATCAAATTTATTGTCTTACTAGTTGTTAGTAATTGATTTTTAGACATGTCAACAATTTTAAATTTAAAAATCATAAATGACGATAGTCAACTGCACTCTCTATTGAGTTTCTTTTTTTTTTTTTTTGAGCTTTGTGAAGTTCGTGTTATTATACTACTGGTCGTGACTTGTGTGATATAAAATTGGTAATGGAAAAATGAGCACGGAATAATTTAATTTGTTATTAAGGAGTCGAGTGTGAATAAAATTTTGTTGATCATTTAATTAAAGATTCTAATCGACTCGAATCGTTTAGAAGGAACATTTAACGAATCGAATGAACCGGACAATTTACGAGGTCGAAGGTATTGAGGTTTTTATACATACCAACAATTTTAATTTTGAAAATTATAAATGATGATAGTCAACTGCATTCTATTAAGACTTTTTTTCAACTTTGCGCGGTTCATGGTAGTATACTATTAATCTTGACCTGGTTAGATATTTTTTCTGTCCATTAATACATACATTTTAGATTTTTTACATATATTTAAAAAAAGATATATTTAGTCAATTATAATAAATTTATATAATTTTTTGTAATATATTTAAAAAAATTTAAAAATTTATATTAACAAACGAAGATAGTATAAAATTAATAACGTGAAAATGATCTCATGACTCGCGAACCATTCGCTTCGTTAGTAAATGAGTTACTAACGAGATGAATTGAAATAAAATTTTAATTTTAATGATTGTAACGATTCGAGCAGAACTCGTTTCATTTAACAAATCGATTTCGAATAGAGTCGAATACTCATTAAACAAACCGAATTGAGACAAACAAAAGTTTCCATCACATAACCATAAGAAATGTGCCACGTCATTGGGATATTTCAAGCTGACCCAGCACGACTCACCACAAACAATAACAAACAACTATCTCTATCACAATTCAACTAATCCAAACTGGAAAAAAAAAAAAGAATGGACACAGACAAAATCCCCTATGCCACGTGTTCACTCCGGAAGATCCAAACACACAACATTCATACATCATACCCAAAACAATTAAATAAAATAAATTAAGATAAATTTTTTTTCATATTTTATAACACGTTGTTTATACATGCATGTCGACAAGTATAATATTTAAAATCTACATAAAATATAGCATCAATTTTTCTCTTTCCATTAAAAATTTTATGTTCGTTATATGTTTGGAACATATTCTGTATTGTTTCAGATAATCTTAAAATTCGTATTCTTTACTAAAAATAACAAAAAAAATACACCTTTTAAAATTATCTTAATAAAACTGAATACGCTCCGAACACACAACCCAACGAACGAATAAATTTTCCTATAAAACATAATAATGTTTTATAATTGAATTTATATTTATATTTATCGAGTTCTGTATGTATAAATAATGACGTCACACCGAAACGTGTATTTTATCATAAAATAAATGAATAGTCAAAAAATAAGCAAACCATTTCTTCTTTCTTTCTCCTTAAAGAATAAATAAATAAATAAAATCCAAAAGATATTCTCTTCATCTTCTCATTTTATCTATCTAAAAACTTTCTCGCTCTCTGTGTGTTCAAAAAGAGCATGAGCGACGACGACGACTGGGTGGCCGAAGCAAAGGTGAATAACTCAATGGTGGCGGAGATGCTCGTTCAGCTCCGTCAAGCACCGTCGAAGCCGCTGAGTAAATCTCTTCAATTAGAGTGGACGGTGAGGCAACGACGGTCGAAATCGATATCGAGGAAGAATGAAGCCGATTCGACTCGAGCTAGTCCTTCCACTCCGCTCTCTTGGAGCGACGGAACCTCCCTCAGCAGCAGTGGCGGCGGCGGCGGCGGTGGCGGCGGAGCTGATTGTGTCGAAGATTCTAGTCTCGCCGCCGGACGAATTGAAGAAAACGTGAGATCTAAGGTTCGTTTTTTTTTTGGACTCGGTGACTCGGTTTATCTGTTTACTTTTTTATGTCGTTTTGGTAGTTTGTTTAATTACTTATAGACGGAAATGCCCTTTCGAAAGTACAATATTTACTTTAGAAATAACCATCTTTTTTTCTATCACTGGGTAATTTTAAGCTTGGACATTTTTAACGAGTCTAGTTTCGTCATTTTGATCAGATCGTGATTATTCTCCGGTCACGACCAAACACGTTTTCTGGCCTTTACCAAAATTCTATTTATTTATTTATTTTCTATTGAAAATTGGATGACTTTTAGTCAACGTGTAAGGTCACACTTCATTTTTTTGTCAAGAATGACCAAATACACCCTGTCGGCATTTGGTAAAGTCTCATAGTCAACGGACTCATGTACCGTGCTACGTTTTATTTCAGATAATATAAACATTCGAGCTTGTTTAGGGAGCACGCTCCAAACACAATATAAAGAGGAGAGGGTGGTTTGGTCAAATTGAAATTCATGCTTTTTGGATTGCCTGTTTCATTTCATCGGTAGCGTGTTTTCGTGGCAAAGAAAGACACAATAGAGAAGATAGAGATTGGTGTGTGCTCAGTAGTGGCACTTTAGAAATAAAATAAGTAAAAAAAAAGAAATTAAAATCCACTGCTTCGCGCCACTACTTAGTTAATCTGTAGGCTCCAATTAAAACCATTAAATTAATTTGATTACTCAAATTATTAGGTGTGTTGTTTATGTTTGGAGTGTGTTCTATCTTATTATAAACATATTAAAAAAAAAACTTTACTTTTTAATAAACTTTAGTAAAAAGTATATTTTTTGAAAGGTGATTCAAGCAAGACGGAACATGATTTATAAATTTAAAAAACCACATCCTTTATCTTAAAAAATAAAATTAGAAATAGCAAAAGTTGAGGCATGAATTTTAAACTCATCCATCATCGAATTCATCAAATAATTACTGTCATCATCGTAAACGGTTTGATGAAAACGTTTATGATTTACCTGATAAATTTAATTTTGGGTGAGTTTGTTTATCTGCGAAAGTTTAATTTCACAAATGGTCGTTTTATTCTTTGCTTAGTTTAAATATAGTGCTTAGATCCTTTATGGCAGAGTTTTTAGACAAAAAGGTAACCACTTTTACGTTTGGCAGTGATTCCTATGGTGCGACAGCCTGTCATTTTAACTTTCCCTTATGGAGTCCAAAAAGGTTAAAACCTCGGTCAAATAAATGATTTTGCTTACATACATATATTCATGGAATGAAACATTGTAAAAAAAATTGTTTTTTATTTTTTCCTGAGGTGGGATCCACTTGTCACCAAATTTGTAGTAGTAGCAAGCAATAGCATATTCTATATTGGTAAGAACCAACTAAAACCAACATCTATCAACCACCATCAAGAATTTTTTGTATGTGTTAATTGCAATTGAAGTTTTTGGTCTATGTATTATTCAGGGTTACATGTCGTTATAAGGGTGTGTACGTTTTGTATTTAAAGCAATGTTGTTCTCAAAAAATGTGTTTTTTACCATTTTTAGTAAAAAAACATGTTTTTTGAGCATGTCTCGAGCAAAGACGTGAGTTTGAAAGTATCATTATTTGGGAACACATGAGTTCTATTTGGGTTTTTTTACAATTTTTGAATGCATTAGGACAAGTTATGGGTGCTCATGCTGTAAAATGAATTTTGTTGGCTAATATAGATACACCAATACAATGACTTTGCATTCTGGCCATATTCGTGTTGGCAATAAACAAAGTACTACTACAAGTTGTTCATAATTTGTAGCATAGTGAAGTATAAACAAGGGCTAGACTTTAATATTTGAAGCAGCATTTACTTACTCAAAATGTGGTTAGGTGGGATCATTCATGAAATTTCAATGCTTTCCCCATGCTTCTCAAATGAGCTAAAGTGCGAGTGCCAATAGCCAAAATTGATTGTGTTGGGGAGCAGTTTTTCAATGTGTGTAGTTCAGTGTATTGATTATTTATGCTCTAGAATTTATTCCGGGAAGTTAAAAATACAAGTTATTGAGATGTGGCATTAAATGTTTGGTTTGTCTGTAGGTTGCTGTTGCAAATGAATTACCTAACTCAAAGAGGCCCAGACGAAGAAAGGTAAATTTTCTTTGTTAAATATGACTTCACGTTTATTTCTATGTGGCATTTAATAGTTGTACTTTTCATAAGCATTTGAATATCTGATTCTTGACACTTTAATATCATCCTGTTTTGGCATATCGATCAAAGAATATGTTTCCAACGAACTACTTGTATAGAATCTTTTTGCTATAATATACGTTTCAGTTATGGTTAATCTGTTTTGATTCCATTTCTACTTCTATAATATTATTCACTGGTTTAAGATTTCTGCACCCGAATTTATTTTAACTATTAATGGAAACTTGATGTTGAGAAAAGCATATGAAATTAATTAATTTCATGTCCATGTTTACAGACCTTGGCTCAACTGAGAGAGGAGGAGATCTCGCTATTGGATGAGAGAAGAGAATTGACAAATGTATGTCCCGTCTATGTAGACTTTTTTTTTGTGATTTTGGGATGTTAATATTGACAAATTCATCCTTCCATTGAGCAGAAATTGACAACCTTTTATCGCAATGTTGAGATACTGAAAGGAACGAATGAAAATCTCAAGAGGATAAAGGTGACACTGCTACTTTATACCTAGCTATTTTCATTTTTCATAACTACACATATCATATTTAGGCCATAGTATTTTCGCTTGCAAATGATATAATTTCTCTCTAATTTATTGTTTACTTGTATAATCCCGGTTCCATTCGCTACATTTATGTTCTGATGTGGATGTTCGATAACTATGCAGCTTGATGTACTTCAGTCACGAGAAACTGGAAAACTCGGCACGACGACTTCCGTTGCATCGGAGGAAACGATTTCCGACCAACTTCAGCAGACGGACGATGCTCATGAAGGAGATGAAGCATGTTCAAACTCAGCTAAAAACAACCCAAATCATCCATCTTCTTTACCAACCAGATCATCCAAAGTAGAAGCGGCCTCAAATGAATATCCTACGGAACCATTTATGTTGCCCGATTTAAATCTACCTTGCGAAGATGGTTTCGATTCCGAGATTTTGAACGAAATAATAAGCTGATATAGGTCAGAGGTGGTTGGTTCAACTAATTGCAGACGAAATACTAGTAGTTAGTTAGTTGTAGAAATAAAATGTAAAGTTATAATTTTGAAGGGATGCATGTTGAACATTCTTCTTCCAAACAGTTAGAAATTCTATCTCTCTAATTAACTTTTATAATGCAAAATTGTAATTTTGAATGCCAAATTGCTAGCTAAACTTTTACTCCCTTCGTCCGAAAATACATGTCTCCCATGCTACACTTTCGTGCAAACATTGGATAGATTTTGAGGAAAAATTCCATTTTTCTCATGCTAATAACGTCCACAAAATGTGATATTTACGTTTTAGATCCCTGTATTTGAAAAACGTGTCCGGAGGTCGCCATGTAGAAAAAATAATTAGGGGCTCCCTGTAACTAATTTAAACATGGTTCGAAAGTCTCCTTTTTTTGCCCTGTGTTTTTCTGACGTGGCCGACGAATCCATGTGGCAGTCCATGTGTCATTTACCGCCGGCGTATCCATTGAAAAAAAAGTGTTGTTTGGCATTTCATAGACTCATATTTTTTCATATGAGTAATGTTCAACATTCTTAGTTTGGTTTTCAGTTTCAAAAGAATTAAGGTTATTTTCAACACCCTAAATTTAGAATTAAGGTTTCATGAGAGGGATTGTGGGTATAATGTAAAATCAGACTCAAATGGAAAGTCAGCCTCAATCGGTGAAAAATGTGCGTGAAAATTCAAAAGATGATGGCCCGATTGATGGTCTTGGAGAGTTCTAGAGCTTTTCGACAAAATATTATATTGTTCCCTAGCGTTTGGGTTTCTTTTAATATGAGATACATTTATACTTTTCCTTAGTTCATACAAATTAGGGTTATAATGATATTTAACATAGGGAGGAATTTGTCCGCCGCTGAGGAAAAATGTCATCGGCAATGGTTCTCAATGACGTCTATTAATGGTGATTAAATACTTTCTATTGGATCAACAATTTATCAAAAGGTAACTTTCTTCTTTATAACATTATTTGATTTTCTTTTGTTCGTTTTTATACATAACTGCTGTCTGTCGTCGATCTCTTTTTTTCTCTCCCCGTGCATACAAGTGTCCCGATCAATCCCTACTACACACTCTATGAACTCTCCCGATCCCTAGTACAAATTAAGATAACAATCTTATTCCTCACAAACCATAAAAAGTAAATCGATTCTAGCAAAGTTTTCCATCTTAGTCTTGCAAACGTAGACCTTCCTCAAACTTTCATGGAGAACCGGCTAATTTGCGCATCGCCAAATAAACCTGTGAACTCGCGTATGCCCCATCTATTGTACAATCTATATACTTTGGATAGAGATGATTTTGAAAAGCAGGCAAAACAACAAAACTCTGTCTATAAAATTACCTCTACCCCAAATTAATTTACACCACACCATGAAACTTTATTAATGGATACATATAGATGGTCTGAAATTGTTGATATTTGTGGAATTGCTAGATGATAGTTGATTGATTTAGTTATTGTGATATTGATGATTCTAATAATTAATGAGGTTATTTCATCATATTTATGAAATGATTCATGACTTTATTATAGGGAATGAATTTATAGCAAAATCATATTCTAACATTGACAGAAAAAGAAACTACAAAACCTTCAGCTCGCCATATAGTGCCTTCTAAACTGTTTGAATGTACAATTGTTGCCTCTAAACAATTGTTTTCCATTTACAATGGTTCACCACGCGGAAGGATTGATTTGGTGAGGTAGATTCAGCGATGCAATAGTGACTCGTATATATATTAGGCATTGACACAACTGTGAGCTGGTGAGTAGAACTAATAAGTTAACCTTTAACGCATACGATATACATTAGGGGATGTCCTAATGGTTAGGCATTTCATCTATTATGAGGTCACCGGTCTAACTCCAGGCGAGCGGACTTTATGAAGCGTGGGGAACACTTTTCTTTTTTTATTCTGAAACACGATAGTACATCAACATGAGGACCTCGAAGATACTATATATATATATATATATATATATAGTCTATATTTGACCAAATACAATTTAATCTTATTATATTTTGTGCATCAACCTTACGTTACTACATTTGACTTTTGGAACAGTAAACACTACCTCCATGGGCGTCTTCTGATGAAAGTGAAAGCCGAGGCTTTGTCGCGCGAGCTCTTTGAAATTGAAGATAGAATGGTTCAGCCTGGCTATACTTTACCCATCTGGGTATCTTGTAAGCCTAAGGAGATTGGGATGCACACTACTGTGTTGAGTTTTGACATGGAAGGTGAAATTGTAGAACTGGTTCTATGATATAACTTATATCTTGTAATTTTATTTCTTATCAACTTTTATGATACGAAATTGTAATGTTGAAGGGCAAATTGCTAGCTAAACTATTTATTGACACTTTTTACTTCAAATACCTCTTATATGTGTTTTCAATGTTTGTATCATTAACACCCTCGAGTTTCTTCTAGAGTAAAAGTAAATCGTATACATTTTAAGAACTACTGTTTAGTGCAAAATATTTGATAGACTTCGGAACAATCTCACATTTTTATCAAGTTAATTACGTCCACAAAGAGGATAATTTTTCAGGTCCTTGTACTGTGAAAATCACGTCTGGAAGTCCCCATATGGGAAACACATTCGGGGCTCCCTGTAACTTTAAACATGGTCATTTACCGCCGGCATCCATAAAAAGGAAAACCGTGTTGTTTGCCTTTCGCAGACTCATATTTTTCAAATGAGTAATGTTCTACATGCTCAATTAGATTTTCAATTTCAAAAGAACAACATTAATTTCAATACCCCAAATTTAGAATTAAGGTTTCATGAGAGGGATGGTGAGGATAAGGAAAAACCAGACAGTTAATTTCTAGAACTTCTAATAGTCAGCCTCAACCGGTGAAAAAGATGTGTGACAATATTTTAAAAGATGAGATGGCGTGAAGAAGTCTGACTCGGTAGAGAAGAAGTCTTAAAATGAGAAAATAATATAGTAAAATTTTGAGTGGCCCAAGCCCCACTAATGGTCTCAGAGAGATGTTTGATATAATATTATAATTTTCCTTGCGCTTGGGTTTTTCACGCTCGGCCCATATCAAGTAATCTTGGACAATACGGTCTCACCATAATGTAGCATATATGTAACATTTATTATTAATGTGGGAAACGTTTTGCCATGTGTACCAATTATATGGTGGGACATTCCATTTTCTAGGGGTGATATAATTCGATACTCTTTTTATATGAGATGCTTTTATACTTTTCTTCGAGTAGTATTAATTCATACAAATTAGGATTATAAGGGAGGAATTTGACCGTCGCAAAGGAAAAATGTCATCTGCAATGATTCTCAATTACGTCCGTTGATGATGATTAAATAGTTTCTATCGAATCAATAATTTATCAGAAAGTATCCTTTTTCTTTATAATATTGTTTGATTTTCTTTTGATCGTTTTGATTCCTAAGTGGTGTCTGTCGTCAATCTATTTTTTTCTCTCCCCCATGCATATGAGTGTCCCGATCAATCCCTACCAAGACACTCAATCCAGCTGATCTCTAGTGTAAATTAAGAAAACAATCTTATTCCTCACAAACCATAAAGCATAAACCGAGGATAGCAAAGTCTCTCATCTTTCTGCTTCTAATGTAGACCTTCCTCGAACTTCCATGGAGAACTGGCTAATATTTTCTCGTCCCCAAATAAACCTGTGAACTCGCATATATGCTCCACCTATACAATCTAGACTTTGGATATTGATGATTTTGAATAGCAGGCGAAACAACAAAACTATATCCACCAAATTACCTCTATCCCCAAATTAATTTACACCACACCATGAAACCTTATATTAATGGATACATATATAGATGGTTAAATTGATTGTGGAATTGCTAGATGATAGTTGATTGATTTAGTTATTGTGATATTGATGCTTCTAAGAATTAATTAGGCTATTTCATTATATTTATGGAACGATGCTTCTAATAATTAATAAGGTTCAATGTGCTAAGGAGAGTGTGACCTAATACTTAGACATTTTTTTGATCAGACAATCACATATTTGACTGTAGGGGAGTGGACTTTGGTGACTAGCTTGTACTGTACTAGGAATTTATAAAAAAAATAAGGTTTAATTTATTAGGAAGTTTCACCCAATTTCGTATCAAAACCATGTCGCACAACACACAAAGATAATCTAGAGTTTATAATTTGGAAAATTTCAATGTCACGCTTGAATCGTATAATTGAAGGATGTATTTGTTTAATTAAGTGTTACTGATATCTACTTCAACGTTTTGAATTTGATACTTCTAGGTCTATCGAGGATCGTATAATGAGCAGAGTGTCCACCTCTACTCTGAGAAAGAATATGAGCTCAGGGGTAGATGCTGTTTTTTATGATTCAGTTGAGGACACACTACAAAAGGGAAATTTTACAACAAAAGTTAATGTCATACAAGATCTACGAGAAATGACCAGCCAAGTTCTCCATTATTATAAAGGAGACTTTCTAGATGAGTTACCTGGACTGGTTGATTTCACAGCAGAAGAAGGAAGTTTTGAAGCTGAAGCACCTTAAGGTCCACATTTTTTCAGCTGGGACTGCTATTTGTTTGCATCCGGATCTAAGTCACCTCTCTGATTCTAAACGATTCAGAAGCCTTTCCACAGATTATCACGAGGTGGAGTGGATAGAATGTTAGAAAAATTGGATATAAGGGATGGTGTCAAAACATTTTTTTTTTCTTAACAATCTAGAATTGTGCGAGTCGAGTCTGTTGATGAGTAACTACTGGTATTCAATATGCTTGAACTATGAAATTTGTGGTATCTTGTACCTGGATAATATGTTTGTGGTATTTGAGTATTTTGGTATCTTTATATGGATCATGAACTTGGTTTTAATTAATTAGGTAATATAATTTACTTTTGACTACAATTATTGGCTTCATACATGAGATTGTGCCATGGAATGTCGACAAAATGTTACAATTTGTTGTTGACAAATGAGTTTGTCTCGTTTTCACAAATCAGGAATACTTTTGGTATATTGTGCTCAAACTCTATCCTCGAAACCTTTAATCCAAATGCTCGACAGGACTTACAAATTTAATACTACCATTCAAACGGATTACTCGCAAAACCATCGCCAAAACCTAGTCTGATGCTAATCCAAAACTCATCCCCAAACCCACGAAATTAATCATGTGATCCAAAGGGCCCTGAGGGTACTATACAGCCTATATATACTTGACCAAATTATAATTAATCTTATTATATTTATACCCAATATTTTTCAAATGAGTAATGTTCAACATGCTCAATCTGATTTTCAATTTCTAAAGAACAACGTTTTCAATACCCTAAATTTGGAATTATGGTTTCGTGGGAGGGATTGTGGGGATAATGAAAAATCAGACAATTAATTTCGCGAATTTCTAATGAAAAGTCAGCCTAAATCGGTGAAAAATGTGCGTAACAGTTCAAAAGATGATGGCGTGAAGAAGTCTGAGCTGCTAGAGAAGAAGTCTTAAAATGAGAAAATAACAAAATTTTGAGAGGTATGGTCTTGGAGAGCTTTCCGATAAAATATTATAATTTTCTTTGTATTTAGGGTTTTTTCATTCGGTCAATATCAAATAATTTTGGACAATACGGCATCACCATAATATAACATATGTGTGACATTTATCATTAATGTGGTAAACGTTTTGCCATGTGTACCAATTATATGGTGAGACGTGCCATTTTTTAGGGGAGAAATAATCTGACACTTTATATATGAGAGACTTTTACACTTTTCCTTGAGTAGTATTAGTTCATACAAATTAGGGTTATAATGATATTTAACATAGCAAGGAATTGTCAACCAGGACGTGGCCCTATAGTTAAAGTATTTGTCGAGGGAGTGGATTTTAGGATTATGGATAGATTGTATTAGGAATTTATCAAATTATCATGTCATATAATTCTTTTAATTGACAAAAAAATTTAAAATATTTTCATATAATAAATAATATAATTTTTTGTAAAATAAATTATTTTAAATGATATATGACACATAAATAGGAATTCATAATTATGATAAAATCTTATTTAATGATAAAAAGTATTAAATTATCAACTATAAATATTATTATGAATTAGAAATTCAAATCATTTATAAAGTAAAATTTGACCTAAATTTAATAAAATTATTTTTTGAATTTAAATCATTTATAAAATAAAATTTGACCAAAATTGAATTTTTATCACTTTACTTATATATCAAACTTTTATTTTTATTCCATAAATGATTTGAATTCCTCAATCATAATAATATTTGTTGTTAAAAAATTAATATTTTTCTACAATTGAATAAGATTTTATCATAATTAAATTAATTATTAATTTCTATTTATAATTCATCTTTTATTTTAATTAATAAAATTTATTTTATCTTAAATTATATTCAATTTAAATTTAAATTTATTTTATAAATTATATTATATTAAATTATAATTTAATAATTTATTATGTAAAAATATTTAATTTAATTTTTTTAAATTAAAATAATTATATGACGTGGTAATTTGTCCATGTAAGAGTGATATGTGGCAATTTGTTCATGTAAGAGTGACACGTGTCACTTGTTTATAGGTTAATTTTGACATGTAGGACAAGTTAACGGTAGAAGGGTAAATCTTTTAACGTTTTGAAACAGTAGGGATAAAAACTCAAATTTCAAAACAACAGGGATAATTCCCGTCATCATGAAATAGTGGGGTAAAAACTCGGTTTTCCCGATAATCAATTAGGTTATTTCCATTATAAATATGGAATGATGCTCCTAATAATTAATAATGTTCAATTATGCCAACGAGATCGTAGCTTAATGGTTAGGCATTTCTTTGATCGGACGGTCTTATATTTGATCGTAGAGGAACGGATTTTGGGTGGATAGATTGTATTAAGAATATATGAAAAAAATAAAGTTTAATTATTTATGAAGCATGAGGAACTTTTTTCTTTCTTTCTGAAACACTATAGTTCATCAACATGATGACCTTGAGGGATCCTTTGGATCGCGTGTTTAAGGACCGGTTTCGGATTTTCAAAACCGAAATTACCTAATATCTAAGTTTGGTTGAATGATCTCACGAAACTAAAGTTGCTCGAATCCCATCGACAAATATTTCGTGAATAATGGAGGTATTATTGACGAAGCCAAAGTTCGTGGGATTCGTAGTCTCTCTTTTTTTATTAGGAAGTTACAACCATACGGTCATATAAGTGTTTTAATTCCACCAAATATCATTATCTTCCGAAATCCAAATATTAAAACAGATTATTTCAATTTCCGGTCTTCTCCAACAAAAAAAGGGCCCGACTGTCCGACACTTTTCTTTTCTCAACTAAAACCCGACGATCTCTGTACCACCACCGGCGTCGACACTGCTCTCGCAACAGCTTTCCAAGTCCGGTCACATATCACTCTCTACCAATTTCGTATCAAAACCATGTCGCACAACTCACAAAGATAATCTAGAGTTTATAATGTATTTGTTTAAATAAATGTTACTGAGATCTACTTCAACGTTTGGAATTTGATACTTCCAGGTCTATCAAGGATCGTATGCTGAGCAGAGTGTTCACCTCTGCTTTGAGAAAGAATGTGACCTCAGGAGCAGATGCTGTTTTTTATGATTCGGTTGAGGACACACTCCAAAAGGGCAATTTTCCAACAAAAGTTAATGTCATACAGCAGTTCTTAATCTCAGCTCAAAGCAGAAGAAGGAAGTCCTGAAGCTGCAGAACCTTCATAAGGTCAACATTTTTTCAGCTGGGAGTGCTATTCATTTGAACGATTCAGAAGGAAGTCCGGATCTAAGTCCCCTCTCTAATTCTAAACGATTCAGAAGCCTTTCCACAGCTGATAACAAGGTGGATAGAATGTTAGAAATACAAGAGATGGTGTCAAAACCAAATTTTTTCTCGACATGCTAGAATTGTGTGAGTCTGCTGATGAGAAACTACTGGTATTCCGCATGCTTGAACTATGAAATGAAGCTACGAAATTTGTGGTATTTTGTACTTGATAATATGTTTGTGGTATTTGAATATTTTGGTATCTTTATATGGATGATGTAACAGCTTGGTTTTTATATTAGGTGATATAATTTATTTTTGACTATAATTATCGGCTTTATACATGAGATTTTGTCTTGGAATGTTGATAAAATGTGACAATTTGTTGTTGATAAATGAGTTTGTCTCGTTTTCACTAATAGGGGATACTTTCTGTAAATTGTGATGAACCCTATCCCCAAAACCTATAATCCAAATGCTCCACATGATTTGAGACGTTAATTTTATCAAATTTATACTACCATCCAAACGGATTATGTGTTTTGCAAAACCAACGCCAAAACCTAATCCGGTGCTAATCCGAAATCCGTTTCTCAAACTCACGAAATTAATCATGCGATCCAAAAGGCCCCAGAAGATACTATACGGTCTATATTTGACCAAATTATCATTTAATCTTATTATATTTATACCCAATATATACAAACACGATCCATGATTAATATATATATTACTTCATTAATAGGATACGTACCCCAATTATTTTTATTTTTAAAGTTCGCATGTATAATGTTTTCTTTCTATTCCTTTCTTTTGTAGGACAATTCGAATGAGGTAGGGAACATTAGTCTTGCGGTACTCGAGCCATTTAGGCGGCTGCTGATGAATTAAAATGAAAGCCGAGGCTTTGTCGAGCTCTTTGAAATAGAAGACATAATGGTTCAGCATGGCGATACTTTAACCAACTCGGTATCTTGTAAGCCTAAGGAGATTGGGATGCAGACTACTGTCTTGAGTGTTGACATGGAAGGTCACACTTAGATGTGGGAATGAGCCAGGCCAGGCCAGGCCAGGTTTAATTTGGGCCGGACCATATTTGATAATAGACCACATATCACTCCTAAAGACCACATATCACTCTTGCAGATGCTCCATTGAACTCAACCCGAAATCCATACTCTTCAAGGATCGAGTGTTTCCCGTAACTTCCCATTTCCCTCCTTCACTTTTCACACTCCTATTCTTCCCACCACCACGTTTACGTTTCCGGCAATTTTCCAATCGATAGAAAAAATACCAGTAGGGATCCGCCGACTGTACGGCTGAGAGAGCTACCAAAATTCCCAATTCGTATTATGTGCAAAATGTGAGCTTGTGGTGATACATATCAGGCTTTGACTATTAATATCAGGCTTTAATTCCTATCATTAGAGCCTGACCTCTTTATTTAATCAGGCTCAGTTTTAAATTCGAAGCCCAGACTATTTACATTTTAAAGCAGGCCAAGCTAAGCTGATGGTAGGCCGGACCATAGGCTTTAGTAGGCCACCTGGCCCATTCCCACACTTAGTGACACTGTAGAACGGGTTATATATATATATTAAATACTACCTCCGTCCCAAAATAGATGCAAATTTTTCAATGCAATTTGCATTGAAAAATTTGCATCTATTTTGGGACGGAGGGAGTAGTTTGTTTCATAATAAAGATATGATATTCCTGGAGGCCGGCTTCATCCTTACCCAAAATATGTGGTCGTCTAGAGCCTGAAGAAAATAAAAGTTATATATAAAATATTGGACAAAAAATTTATCATATCATTCAAATTCAAATTAGATAGTTTAAAATATAATTATTATTTTTTGGAGTGATAAAATCTATAAAATTTTATACAACATAATTATTATACTAAGACGTTATCACTTTTTTAATATATTATAAATGTATAAATATTTTATATCTTATTAGTTTATACATACTTTCATAAAAAAAAGAAGTTTTATACATATTTTATAAAAAAAAAAATTATATAATAAAAGACTCAGGGACGGACCTACGTAGTTTTTGGGCAGGACCAAGATCCCACCCAAAATTTAGCTATATAAATTATGTTCATCAAATAGATATAGTTGTAGTGTGTGGGTTAGTGGTAGCATATTCGTGAGGCTTTTGGTGATTCCGGTTCGAATCCTGTTAAGTAAGGGGATGTTTTTTATTTCTTTTCCTACTCTCATTTACTTTTTAAATTATACTATCTCCGTCTCAAAATAGATACAAATTTTTACATGTACTTATATATAAAAATTTGTATCTATTTTGGGACGGAAGTAGTATATTATATATATGCATCCATATTTACTAAAAATGTTAGTCCCCATAAATTGGATTAATATGATATTTTCCTTCTATCTTTATTTCTTTTTAAATTATATAATATTCAGTCCTTAACAACATGATTATTAAAGTTTTTAGTCCTTAAATATAAATTGAGCTTATAGTCCTTACAAATATGATTATTAAATTTTTTAATTAATCTTCAAATATAAATTTTTTTAAATTATTCTTAAATATAAGTTGGACTAATATAGATAACTTATTTTACTGGCATTTTAGTATGACTCTATCAAGTAAATTTTATAATTTAGTTTTTAATACTAAAAAATTTATGTGAATGTACTAAAATTTCAGTGAATTAGTTAAATTAATTATTATTTGTGATTAATATTTTTATCAATCAATATTTAATTTAATTAAAAAAAATTTGCGGTGTGACTTAAATTTTTTACAGTTTTCAGTGTTTTAATGTATTGACTACATTATTATTTATGGAAAAAAAGAATATCAAGATTATATGTCATCAACTTAATTCGATTCGGATAATAAACTCTCACTAATCATACCAAAATTAACTCATCTACCCGTGAAAATCCATGAAAATTTCGGTCTCACCCAAAGTCCGATCCTGAATCCGTCCCTGAAAATACCTCTTTGATTTTGCCTAGGACACTGTATATGATCTTTTAGATTAATAATGATTTTTTTTCTAAGATTATCTTTGATCTGTTAGGATATTAAGTGCTTTAGAACCTTTCTTTATAAAGATCTCATGTACGAAATAAAAATAAACTAAAAAATAAACGATGATGATATATCAAGAGAAAGAGTATGACATGGATTGCAATTAGGATTAACGGTCGATAACAAGAGGAAATCGTATCAATTAAATCAAGAGAAACATCTAGATTAAATCAATGGATGGCAATCAGTTAGAAGATAACACATCGACAGAGTGACAAAACAAGGAGAATTATAAAGATCATATTTGCATATCTTTTGTCATTATTTTGACAACAAGCCGTCATTTCCCGTATCAATATTATGAGATCGATACAGGCGGGAGTAGCCTAAAGTTATTTCATGAAAGATTTAGGTCAACGTCTTAGGTTTACAAAGGTTCAAACGATGACCCATTTGGACATTCATGGGTCAAATAATAAATATTTTAATAAAATTGATTGCAGCAGAAACTAAGATGCGAATCTAAACAAATATCTCAATTAAACAGAGAGTAACATTGTGAATTCTTTCCACCACCTAAAGTTATTTCATGAAAGATTTAGGTCAACGTCTTAGGTTTACAAAGGTTCAAACGATGATCCATTTGGACATTCATGGGTCAAGTAATAAATATTTTAATAAAACTGATTGCAGCAGAAACTAAGATGCGAATCTAAACAAATATCTCAATTAAACAGAGAGTAACATTGTGAATTCTTTTCACCAACTTAATCAAGGAACAATAATCACTTTTACATGGATCGCCATTTTAATCTAGGGACGAGTGTTCTCCAAGAAAAAAATCTCTACATAAAGTTTTTAGATTTATTTATGATATATGTCTTAACTCCTCGATACACGACTGAGTATTAAGCAAGCATAATGGACGACAAAGATGCAAACCACAAAAAGTAAATAAACCAAGGCCAGCAAAGTCTATATGTGTCTTACTCTTGCGAACATAGACTTTCCTTGGAACTTTCCCGGAGAACCAGTTAATGTACACAATCTAGCATTTCCGGCAAGATGATTTTGAATAGCCAAACAATAAAACTTATGTCTATTAAAAATCACCTTTGTAACGACCCGGCTCCCCCCAATGCGGTGGCCATTCTTACTGGACACGAGCACCGGTGGCACGGCGTCGCCACAGACCAACACACGCCTTTCCAGCATTTTCTCGAAACTTCCCAGAGGTCACCCATCCTCGACTACTCCAGGTTGAGCACGTTTAACCGTGGAATTTCTATTGATGGGCTACCGAAAAGAAGTTACAACTTGTTGGTATGGATAGTACAAATCATTTACTATAGCACATCAACTCCCATGTAGCTTTTACAATGCGGGCTGTCACAGCCTCTACCCAAAGTAATTAGTTTATTATAAGAGGAAACTTTACTAATGAATAGATTGTGAAATTGATTGTGTGTATAGAGAAAGTCTATGTAGTGGAGTAGTTGATTGTTAAAATTTGATGATGAGATTAATTCATTATTTATGAAATGATTCATGACTTTTTAGGGTATTCATATTGCAAGAGCCGTCCTATTTCAGGGTATTCAAGGCTGTGACTAGAGGAAGGCAATAATCCCTCCTGGTTTAACCGAATTAAGCTCAGTAAGATGGAAATTGGTGCCAAGAAAAAGTAGTCTAGCTGAAGAATGCTCTGGCAGTTTTGGCGAAAGATAGACGTTGGGCTTTGCTGAATTGTATATATCATATATGGCAGGCTCGGAATCGGATAGTTTTCAAGGGGAAACAATGAATGTGGTCAAAATTCAATACTTAAAACTGGTGCTAGGCCCATAGTATGTTCTTAGTTCCTATAGCGTTTTGATCAGGTCAGTCGACATTAACAAACTTGAACAAAATTCAATTGTACTCTGAAAATTTAGTCAAGGTTAAATTTGCATATATAGATATGATACGATGAATATGATTCACCTAAAAATTTCTCCAACATTATAAAATACATTTAGATACAAAAATATATGGATTGGTTTTGAGTTATGACCGAAAAATCAAATATTGCATACATGATGCTTACACAATTATTTTTTCCCTGTAAAATACTCATGGTGGTACATAGAAAAGATGAAGCTTGTTGATCAAGGCAACTTTGATCTTCTCAATTCGATGCTTCATTTACAGAAACTGAAAGATCCCCATTTCTGTCTCCACATTTATTTGAGATTGCCGGATCTTTCATTGTCACCATACTGACCGAGAAAGAATAAATTAGTTTCGGATAACAGAGTCTATGAGTTTGTAAGATAGTAAGATGTTTGCTTAACACCATTAACTTCATCATAAAATAACTTTATCTGATCAATTGCTACATTATGAATTTATGCACACTTGATCTGAAAATCGACAGAAAATATTTACCTAATGTCTTGTTGAGCAGCCAAAGTAGAAGAGCTAGTTCAATCGCAAATATCGTGTGGAGCAAGGTTCTGTCCAGCATGAAACCAAATACTGTAACTCCAGCTCTATTATTCTCGAGATACGTCACTGCAAAAATTACATATTATTTTGTGATTACTAATTACTCCAGAAAAGTGGTAAACCAATTTTTAATGTGAATCGAAGAATCAGTTAACCTAGACCCTGTCGATTCTGAAAAGACACTGTATTCGTGTAAATTGGCAAAAGGCTAGTACTACTACTATTTAGATCATAGTCATCGTCATCTTGCTCTTCATCGTCCAACTCCAAACTAACATCTCCAGGAAACACTTGTGAGGAAATAATCTGAGATGATGCTGGAGGAGTTTCGCCATCCGTGTTTTCGAATGAATTGATCGTGGCGCAGACATGCCATTTCGCTGCGAGGTTTGTAATTGCCTGAGCTTTGTGTGTGATCTTTGTCGCACTTCTTAGGCATATACATAGACCCGTCACCAGGTTCACAGAGCACAACTAAACAAATGCAGATTCAAGAGTTAGTATGAAAATTGTAGGATAAAATTCATGAAAATTCCTGAAACCCCGTTCGATCTATGATTTCTCATTCATGGACATGGACGTTGATAAGATCATATTACCCTTCATTAAGGAATAAAACAATGATTAAAATTGTAGATATGATAATTTCATAAGGGTAAGAAGGGGAGAAAGTATTACCACAAGTTCTCCAGCTTCATAAATATGGATGGTAGTAGTTGTCCCGGTTGTGAGTAGTAAGGAGTAAAATTGACTAGCAGTTACTAAGACCAAAGACAGCAAAATGAATGTTCGAAATCGATGGCTTATGACTCGGAGACTTTTTCTGATCCTGAGATGCTCTAGCAGGATCGAAGAAACATCCGTCTCCATCTGAAAAACTTGAGCAAATTCCTCGAGTTTCAATAGTTGAAGATGACAAGTGAATTTATAAAGAACACAAACAAGTATGTATAGTGATGTTCTATAAATCCAAGAGCAGAGCTGTAAAGTACAGGCCATGATATCACTGACATACATGTTGAGCAAGTAAGGAATTTGATGGGCTCCCGTAGCGTACCACCATATTCTGTAGGCACTCTCGAGAGCAAAACAAGGGAGCACAAATATTGACAAAAGCTTGATAGATTTCTGCGACAAATGGTTAAATCATATTCTGAATTAGTCTCATTAGTTATGAACAAAGTCAACTATATTGGATTTAAAAGAAGACAAGCATATATACCTGTAGCTGCTCTGAGTATCCATGTCTAACTTTCTCGCTTTCATCATTCAACTTATCTAGAAAAAGAAATCTCTTGAGTCCATATTTTCTAGCCCAACGAGTGAGAGAGATAAAAGAAATGGCGGCAGAAGTTGAGAGTGACAACTGCACCACAACATCATAAGGTCTTCGATGTTGGTGGTCGCAGTTTGAGCAAAGAAGAACAAAGTGAGCATTGAGAGGCGAACCGATGGCTAAAACGAAGAAGAGAGACCAAGACAGGCCAATCTTCCACAAACTGGATTGATCAAGACAGACCCAGTTGAGACATAATCTAAAGCTCTTCAACTGATCAATGCCATCCTGTTTTATTCAGTAACAAAGTCAGTCAAAATAACATTACCAGAAAGAAGAATCAACCAAAAGCAATTACTGATACTTCAGTGAGGGACTTTTATCAAACTACTAAACTACTACTACATGCGTTAACGATGAAATTAGAGAAAGAAACTTACAGCCATTTTGGTTTGGACAGAGGAACCCAATATTGTCGAAACAACTAAAATTTCGATGCTTAAATAATTGGCAAGTGACATTTTCTAATTGTTTTTCTAATTGGTGTTCTAGAACAGCCATCACTGTGTTACTATCATTTGCCATCATCATATACATATAGAGACAACCTTGATTCTATTTTCTTATATTATGTTTTTTAAATCTAATGCTTGTCTTCTACCAGACCAAAGATTCCTCTAAGTTTGGGTTATAGAATTTTTGTCTTTCTCATTGTCCTCGAGCAAATCCAAGTGGGTTACCTAATTTGAAGTGAAAGATAGTATTTTAAAGTTTCTTATTACTTACGTTTTTCCTCATCACATTCCCATTCTGCCTTTTGGGATACTATAATATCGACATTTCATTACAATTGTTTCGTCTGAAGGAAACGAGTGTGAGTGGAGAGCAGACGAGGTTGACGGACTCTTTGTCAGAATCAGGAATGAAGGAATACCGACGACAATTTGAGCGTCTATGACCTTGGACTGCCTCGAGATCCAGGGTCAAGGGCGCATGGTCAAATCCAGCTACCTGCATAGAGAGTAGGGTTTTGTATCTGCGTATTATGACAGTGTGTATGTAGGGTTTTAGAGGGATTTATATAGGCTAAAGGTCGATCCCAATATGAACTAATTATCCTCGAGTAAGGTGGTTTGGACGAGCTCCGATTAAGGCCCTATCAGACTTCCTTCCAGTCGGACTAAGGTCCATCAGGCTACGTTTACAATGGAGCTACATTGCCGCTTGGGGTATGCTTGTCCGAAAACCTCTTTCCATATCAACAATGTAACTGCAATATAGTACAACAAGAATCAAGGAAATAGTGTATGACGATTTTCAGGTATTCAATTTAACATAAGAACTGGAAAGCTGGGGCGAATCAGACATTATTAAAACTTGTCAAAAGAGGGTTTTTTGATTCAGCCATGGCTCTTCAGAATTGATTATTCTGAAGTGATCTCCATGTCATCAGGATCATTTCCATGTATCCCATTCTCAAATACGATAGCTCTTTCAAGTTTTTTCATTTTCAACATTTGGTCCCTGAAAACTGTTATTGTAACTCTTGCACCCTTGTGTTGTGTCTATAAATTTTTCATTCCACTTTGTCTCTCTTCCCACAATGCAATGAAATTTCAGGTTACTAATGCCAGACCACTCCTTAGTTAGCTGTGTGCCAAAACCCAAAAGTGTTTTGTCTACAAACTCAGAATTAAAATGGACAAACAAAATGTTGTCAATTAGAACATAATTCATGTACTATTTGTCTCTCTTAACAGGGACAAACATTATGGTCGATAAGAAATAAATTAGGTATATTATTTTTATTCGAGTCCAATTAATAACTCAAAAAAAAGAATGCTCTATAATCTTTGTGTAAAAGAATAGCAAGGATGAACATGCGTGAGTCTAGTTGTGAGTTTCTTTTTATTATGTCGAGTTGAGTTAGTCATATTTCGTTGAAAAAATTAAGATGTGTGGTGGATAAGCAAGCGAGTTAGAGCTTTATCTTAATTGATTGGACTAAGAGAGATCCGGCAAAGCATTACGCGTCTACGGTCTACTAGTGACCTGCAAAGCTTGTTCTAGGTGATCGGAGCGTGTCGCCAGAATGTCACTATTACTCCGTAGAGCTTTAGTGTATATATTTTTTATATAAAATATATATAAAAATTAAAGTATTTTGAGATGGAGGGAATATTTTTTGATATAATAAATTAATTAGTGTAGGAGATAATATAGTGTATGACCAACAAAAGTAAGAACAAGAAGTTATTTTAAAATATATCCCTAAAAATAGATAAATTGACTCATCCAAACATAAATTCATCGAACTTTATGGCGTTTCTACAAACGCCACACACTTAGAGTGCACAGTGCACTTTTAACAACTCACTCCATAAAAAATTAAAAAAAGAAAGAAAAAAAATCTTAAAACCTTGCATTAAAGATGGTCTAAAAGTCTGATTTTCAACTTAATCTTGCAATGGGAAGTTCAAACTCTGGAAACCGAAATCAATCCAATGGGTTTTCACCTTTCTATCAACTGGGCTTTTTATGATTCGAGTGATTAGTGACTGACCCTTTTTTTCTTTTTTTTGAATATCAGTAGTCACTGACCCACTTAATAAATTTTTTAAATCGATGTCATAATGCTCTTGGACCTTCATGCCATATAGTTTTTGTTAAGAAAATCTTACGAATACACCGAATGTGATCGAATAAATCTCTAGCAGGTTCTTCGATTCTTGTAGTTTTCTATACTCATCTAAATCGAGTAATCTACTTATCCATTATATTCTAATCTTTGAATAAATGGATAAGGACAATCGTAAGTTTAATGATCACAACAATGTAGTTCCCTGTGAAAGTCAATTGATTGGTTGGTTTAAAGAAAAAAAAGGAAAAATTTTATTTTCAAGATAGGTGGGGAATGGTTCATTTGTACTGTAAATCTATCATAATTCCAAAAGCAAAAAAAATTAAAATTAATGTCAGTCAGCCAAAAGCTTTTTGTTTTGATGTATTGTTTACAGTTCTCACTGTTAATTTAGCTTAGGTGTCAGTTGAGTCACCCGATTTTCATGGCCCCAACCTTTTAAAATAGTAATAGTAAAGTCCCCCATCTTTTCTGCCTTTCTGGAGTTCCCCTTATTTATTGCTACACACAAAATTTCATCATCATGATTATTTTCTCTTCTCTCTCTCTCTTTTTTTTCTTTTCAAATTCTCAAATAGTTAGCTCAATTAATTATATCAAAGGAAAAAAGAAATAGTTAGCCCAACAGAAACCATCTCCCTCTTTCTGTATGAGATGGAAAAGAAAACAACAATAGATTAAGCCAAAGTAACACCCTACCAATTCACCTCAAGTATCGCGTAATGAAAGTTGCAAATCATTTCTTTAATGAGTAAAGTTGCGAAGTTTAAGAAAATATATAATAATAAGAAAAATTACATGTCTATCTATTATTTATTATTCAAAAATCATCAATATTTATTAAAATAGAATAATTATAAAATTAATACAAGAATAAAATTGAAAAAAATAGTTCAAATATGCATAAATTTCATAAAACGATATTTGAAGTGAACCATAACAAATTTTATTACACGACGTTTGAATTGGAACGGAGGGAGTATACTATTTTTTTTGAAGTTGGAGGGAGTATACTATAACTCACTCCCAAAAAAAAAGTTAAATAATTTAAGTTTTTATGAAGTTTGATTGCAATAAAATTATAAACATCCTAATTTTCCAATTAATAACGTATAATACCCTCAAAAAATTAATAACGTATAATTTAGTGTGTGTATATATATATATATAATAACGTATAATTTAGTGTGTGTATATATATATATATATATATATGCCAATATAGTTTTGAGAACGTCCATAATAATCTTAGACGTGCGACTGTTTAGCGTAAAGGCCTAGTAAAACTAAAGTCACTCTATGACCTTACTATTTTTTTGAAGCAATTAATTTGTGTCTACTCTACGAAATATTCATTTCAACTGTCAGTTACTATACCACACGAATGTATTTAAGTAATCTCAACAGTATTCACTCGAAAAATATACCAAAACACTGTTTTGCATTATTCCGAACGTATCCGAAATGAGTACTGCCGTTAATTAGTATCGGACCGTTCAACGGCGAGGCTAGAAAAAAAAACTACTTTCGGTGTTCATATTACTAATTAATTTATAAATGCATCCCTTCTGAGATTAATAATAAAATAAAATAAGCTAGTACTAATATATACTATTTAGATTTTCTCAAGAAATTTAATAGTTCTTTGAAAAAATAAATAGATAGTATATTAACACACACAAATTAAAGATAGAGAAAAGGAGCTTAGTTTACTTAACAAAAATTTAGATATGGACTATAAAGAAACATCCATTAATTCCTGCAAATTGCCATGATATGATCAAATTAAGTACTACCTATCATAGTTACTACGTACTAACTAAAAAGGGTAATTAAAACTAGCTATATAAACAAAATTATAGGTTTAGTTTAGTGTTAACTCTTAATTATTTAATTATTAATATATCTAAAACATTTACTAGTGCTATTAACTAATTAGTAGCCATTGGACCGAAACTACTCCTACGGCCACCACCAAACCCAACACTCAGCTTTAAATCCAACTCCCCATTACTCATCATACCCCCACCGCCGCCGCCGCCGTTAGAGGCGGCGGCGGTTGTGGTAAAGAGATGAGCCATTGATGTCACCACCGCCGCAGTACTTCTCCTTCCCTCGCCATTGTTGTTATTTACTCTTTTAGCCCTGCCACCAGGTCCATCCTTAATTCCTGTGGTTTGACTTTGAACCGGGAGGAAAGATGGGATTTCGAAATTAGTCTTAGCCTTTGACCCTCTAAGCTTCCTTGCAGCCGCGTCATACGCACGCGCCGCTTCCTCGGCCGTGTCGAACGTTCCCAGCCAGTGACGACACCTCCCTATGCGGTCACGTATCTCCGCCGACCACCTCCCCCATGGCCTCTTACGGACACCTCTGTAGGTCTTCTGAACCGGAATTTCGGATATTTTTAAGCTCCTCTCGTTGACTTTACGTTTTGTTGACTTTGACCCGAAACGTTGACCAGAACCCGCTAATCCGGTGTTGACATCTGTGCCGTAGAGGATTTGTTGCCCTACAACAGCACCGATTCCGTCAAGAACTGGACTTGAGGTTAGGGTTTCATTTTCCTTTTCCGGTTCATTTTCGTAATTTGTAGCTTGACTCAGAGATAAAACACCGGCCGGTAAATGATCATTTTGATATGATAGTGAAGAAAATGAGAATTGAGAATCGAAAAGTGGTTTGAAAACACATGGCGTCTCGGGTATGAAGCGGAAAGTTTCGGGTGTCTGGTAAATATCAGGCTTCATGAAACAGAACGGAACGGGATGAGTGTATTGCATCGTTGAAGAGAAGATAAATGACAAGAGTTAAACTAGCTAGATTGTTCATACATTAAGCTCTCGAACCGTGGCTTATATAACACGACAGAAATATCAAACGTTGAGTGCTAAATTTTTTTTATTGACAATCGGAAATAATAATTAAATAGGTCGAATTCTTAAGCTAGACTACATGCTATCTTCGTTCCACTTCACATCTCGTATAACGATAAAAATTTACTTTACTTTGATTTTATTTTGTGGGTCGTTTTATGAAATTCATGTATATATAATTGAATTATTAATTTTAATTTTATCTTCGTATTAATTTCAATAATTATTTTATTTATATAAATATTTATGGTTTTAAAATAATAAATAGTACATGAACATATATATAATTTTTTTTATCATTCATTATTTATTTAAAATTCATAATTTTTATTACGCATTATTTGAAGTGGACCGGATGAAGTACGTAAATAACCATACGTCTATTTTATAGACGAAAACTCACATTACAATTATACCCCTTCATTGAAACATACTCATGATGAATGGTATGTTTATCCACTACCTAAATACATTAAAGTGTGGCTAAACTTGTTATTGAGTTATTATGTGAGAAGAATTTTTTTTTTCGGAAATCCTTTGATAAGATGTTAATTAATATATGACCTCATGATATTCTCATCTATCATAAGACTAGGGTGATGTTTAAATAACGATAATAGCCCTCGAAATGTATAAAGGGAAATTAAATTATATGGCCAGTTATGATTATTAATTTTTTATGCTTATTACCGCATGTAATTATAATTAGTATGATGTTAATTTTTCATTTTGGAAATTCTAACTACATTTTTTATCAAAAGAATTTAAAATTAATCTTCTCATAAATGACATATTTCCATACGAACAATTTGATCAAGTTGAGGCCAAAAATGTCATAAAACTCCACTTGTCTGATAAGATATGAGCAGCCAACGACGATAATGCTCTCTAATGGATGCATATAAAGAAAAGTGAAGGGTAAACAAAGGGAGACAAAAAGATTGCATGGTAATTTTATAATCACGAGACTAATTATTCGTTCCAACTCATCGCATGAAACGATGAAAAATTGGTAGAAAATTAGCCATAAAACTTTTTCAATTCGTAAAGATTAGAAATTGAAACCCTTATCTATCGATAAAGGACAAGAGTTGAACGACGACCTAAATTGTATAAATTGTATGGTGATTTGATATGCATTAAGGTGGAGAAAGTACGTAATCTTCGAGGGTGATGATGGATTGATTAATAGCCGTTGGATTACGGGAAAGTAACGTCAGAGTGTCGTAGAAGGAAAAGATTGTTTGACTGTTTTTTGGTTTAGCTAAGTAAAGGTGGAGTGATTGTGTGTAAGTAAGGTGTATGGGAGTAACCATGAAGAACATAGGATTAGCCAATATGTAAAGAGAGGGAATTATGATTTATGACGTAATTATATCGTCATACAGGTGGTGTTGACGTAGAAAAGGTCCTAATCATTTCAATCTTAGACTTATTACTGGAACTGAACTGCCAGTGCATATCTGATAAGAATTCAGAATCAGATAGATTAGATATAGTGTACTGTACTAGATTATATAGGACAGTTTTTTTAAAATTAATTTCAAGATGGAATAAAAAGTAATTTCTGATCAGAATCATTAAATTACTGCTTGATTAGACTGATATTAAAAGACGTGAAAATTCACAATTTCATCGTCCAAATTGGGGAGACGATGACATGAGAATTGAGAAAGATAAAGAAGAAAGATATTCATTTCTTTGGAAATTAATCGATCTTTTTATATAAATTAGACAAAAATATATATATAAAAATTATATAATTATTTTTTTAGAAATAATAACTTTTAAAAATAATTAATTTTAAATTATGTAATTATTACAAGAGAAATTTATGGAAAGTTTCGAAGATGTTTTTCCTTCATGAAAAAGATCAAGTCTTTGTAATTATGCATTCGGACGCATGCAATTACAAAGCAGTGAATAAATACTTTTGACATACAACCGTAAAAGATATTATTTTTATGATCGAACGAGTAAAAGAAAAGATAGTTCGATAAATTTTATGATTTTGTTTTACTATTTATGTTCTTTTATTATTGTGCTAGTAGATGATCTGTATAGAACTTTCGATTGAACTACCTTTGATTCACTTTTATAATTCACTCTAAAAATTATTGTTTGACAACACCTACAAAATTTTCATCCGAAATTATTAATATTTTCTTGGTCAAATTAATATGGGTGAAAATAAATATTTAACCTTAGAAAAGAGAGTATGATTTGATCGACTACTAGTGAAACACATAATGGTACAACCGCACTATTAACTAATAGGCATCCCTTACATTCCTCAGTATATCATCTGTATCAAAATGAACAAAATCTCAAAAAAATTGCATAGAAAATATTTACTAAGGTTTCGAGGGTTGCATATCACAATTCCCAAACGCTCAAAAGTTGATCAAGGCTTAGCTATGGAGATTAATAAATGAAGAGATTAATAAGATTACAATATTAATCACAATTTCCAAATACTGTTTCAGTGTTTTGTACTTACTCCACAATTAATTTTTTAATTATTACTAGTAACACAATGATCGTTGCATGATCAACAAACACTTTTTTTTTTTTTTATAAACTTCTAATACAATCTATCCATATTCTCAAAGTTCGCTCTTCAAAATCGAACTCATGATCTTTCATAGAAAAACAAACGCCATAATTATTGGACCAATTCATCAACAAACAATTAAACAAGAATGAATCCAAAATTTGAAGTCAACTTCTATTCTTGTGCTTCGTAGTTGTATATTAAAAAAGCATCCCAAACAGTATTTCCTTTTCCTAAGTCTGATTATAATTACTCTCTTAGTATTGCATGTATCGATAAGGGTTACTGTTTGGTTTGGCCCAATTAGTGCTAAGTTTCCTAAAGCTTATGTTAATTTATAGAAACATTCGTTTGCAACAAAAAAGTGGAATGTCGGTCCATATTTCTCTAAACACTAAACATGAAAAAAAATGATATTCCCTAGATTGCACCACGCCAAGGTTTCGTTGTTATACACAACCAGTCTTTGGACCACCAGTTTTTTTTTTAGGATAATTACATGATCGATCCTTAAACTATACTAAAATGCATAGCTAAGACATTGAATTAGTTGAGATCACATACAGATCCTTATGGTAATGCTATTTCCAATGGAGTTTTAACTTTTAACTATTGTCGAGAAATTTAAACTTTTAACTAAAAAATGATATATTGAAATAAAATAAAAATTTCAATGATAGAGAATTTCATCATAAAGATAATTTAATCCATTTTAAAAAATAACAATATTAAAATCCCTTAATAATAGTAAAAATTCCCTTAGGATTAGTCTCTCCCCACATTTTTGGGTTGCCATATCCACGATTTTTAATGGTTGTACATATATACTATTCATGTTTCACAATAGTTTATATTTTGATTAAAATGACTCGATATAATTAAATATGAGTAATGAGGATATTTTTGTGAAAAAATAAATCTTAAGTCTTTCCTAATTTGAGCAAAACATCATGTATAGTTTAAGAAATATTTTCTTTGATAAAAACACTCTCATTACATATGATTGATTACATCATGCCAATTCAATCAAAACATCAACTATTGTGAAATGGAGGGAGTAGATATTAGATGGATTGATAATTATAGGAACTTGTGTGTAATGTAAATTAGTTGATTCAAAGATTTGTACTTTTTGAGAAAGTTCAAGGACCTCTCGTGTAACCATACATCCCTTTATTTTTAGCTTTTGGGCAAGATGAAACAAAAACTTTGTTTTTGCATTCTTAGTCATAAAGAGAAAATCCCAAGAAGAAGAAAGGAAAAAAGAATATATATATATATATATATTTGTTTCTTTTATGGTTTCTTGTACTTTTTGGCATATTAATATGTTGAATTATTATTTATTTTTCTAGATTTGGTGATAATGCCACTTTTTGATTATTCTTTTGAATGTATCAGTGTTTGTTTCATGAAAATGGTAAATTTAGAGTTTAGAGGAAGATATTGAATAGTGATCTCAATTTGGATGGTCTGGTCTTTTCGAGATTGAATTTCTAGTTCGACATTCTAGCCCACGTTGAGCTCAATCCGGAGTCGAGAGTTTTGGTTTTTGCTTTAAGTCGTAGAATGGGCATTTTTGGCGCGCATTCAACAGGCCAAATAGGAGATTTTGGGTCGAATCTCTACTTTCAAGTTTTAGCATAAAAAAAATGGACATTTTTAGTAAAATAAATATATTTTAAAAATATTTGAAACAAAATAAAACATGTTTAAGCATACAACGAAAATACATGTACTGATCTGAACCTTTAAATCTCACTTTCGTTAAAGTTTTGATATTTTAGAATTAGTTTTCATTTCTCAGGTTCCAGTTTAGTCTAGATTGTAAGTCTAAGTTTCTAGTAATTACTAATTAGATTTAGATCTCTCACTACTAAAAATCTACTGCCCATCTCACCATACATGTTGATTTATATTTAAATTAATTTTAAATTTACATATATTTAATAAAGATTATTGATTAAATGTATTTGGATGAATTTAAAAATGAAAGTCACCATGTACACTAAACTATTTTATTTACTGTGGATGGGGATGATTAGAAAGGAATTATTTTTATATAAATATAATTAAAATCTATCTTATATACTCTTTCAGTCTACTTCAAGTGTTTCGTAATGAAATTTGACTTGATCAATTTCAAGTGTCACTTTATGAAATCAAATGCATATTTGAGCTATTTTTTCATGTATTATTCTTGTATTTATTTCAATTAATATTCTATTTTAAAATTTATTTATGACTTTTAAATTATAAATGATGGGCCGACAAATAATTGTTTCTATCATTAAGTGTTTTCTTAATATACGTAACTTTCATAACGAGACATTTGAAGTGGGCTAAAGGAAGGAAATAATAATTGAGGATAATTAGAAAGGTATTACTTCGAAAATATTGAAAACTACCGCATGTGATCGAAGGTATTTATTGAAAGAAACTCGAGCTACAGTAATTCGAAATCAAGTCTTATTTAGTTGCATCGTGAATTTCTTCATCTAAGTCAAATGTGACTTGACTTTTTTATAATTAAGCCAGATGCACATGTGATTATTGATTACAAACAAATGATTTTAAAGTGTCAATTAAGACATGATCTTATGGTTAAGAATTAAGACATTTCTTCTCACGTGAGAATGTTGATTCGATTTTTGGAGGACGGATTTTTATAAAAGTATTATATTAGGTATATAAAAAAATGATTTTAGGATAAAAGACGGTGGACATTAAAAGGTTAGGACCTAATTCGGGCATTGCACTACTCAAGTCGGTGCGTGGAGTAATATCTTGTGGTTGATGACTTGTTCGATTAAGGGGCGTCTGAGGAATGCTGGTTTTTCAAGATGTTGTAATTTGCTTCCAGCAGTTAACTTTCTAGTCTTTGTTTCGGAGACTTTATGCTAGGAATTGTTATGCTTTGTACTGAGCTATGCTCGCAACTCTTGATTGCAATTTGCTCCGATATAGCCAATTGTGAATGATGATGCTTTAAAATACTTAGGATCTTATTTAATTTAGAGGATTATGAGTTTTATCTCCATATCGACAACTTTAATCTTCTAAAACTAACATTTCAGCCCCTTTTGTCAAAAATAAAAAAAGCTAAAGCGCCAACTTTTTTTTTTTTAAGGGTAAAGCGCCAACTTGATATTATTTTTGTGCATATGATTAATTTTTGTTAAATTGGATCTAGTGTATATGATTAATGAAGCCAACGTACAATTTACACCAGCTAGCTTGATGTCCGCTAGCTTGGTGCCATGACTAAATTAATAGTACCTTTATATATTTAAATAGATGTTAATTTTAAAAAAATTAACACATATTAATATCATTAATTTTAATACATAAATTATTCTTCTTTTTATAATTTTATCGTTTTTTTATTAAATTATTAATTATATGTGGATGTAAAATTAGTGGGAGAGTAATAAAATTAGTGGGAGAGTAATATATTGATATTTTAAAACGCCAATTATTTATAGACAAAAAAAATCTCCAAAAATATCATCTATTTATTTACGGAGAAATAGCTTATAGAAACATTTTATTATTTCCCACTCAATAATTGCGTAGCATTGAAATTATATTCCAGCTCCGACCTTTATAATAAGTTTCTCGTTTTATAGACAAAAAAAAAAAAAATCTTCAAAAAAATCATCTATTTATCTATGAAAAAAATCTTCAAAAACATCATCTATTTATCTACGGAGAGAGTAGCTTCTAGAAACATTTAATTATTTCGCTCTCAATAATTGCGTAGCATTGTTATAATAAGTTTCTCGTTTTGTCATCAATAGTATTATTGATATTATGGCATGCATGTATGGGTGTACAATTTTAGACAATTGTGAGTAATAATAAGTATCACTTGATAAATTAAAATTTGAGGAATAAAATAAAATACAATTCATTTATTAATAACATATGTATAGTTGAGTACCCTACACCTAATAACGAGCATATATTATCAAAAAAATAAATAAAATAAGGGGCATATACACATGCTTAATATTTCGATCCTCTAATAATGGGTAATAAAATAAAACTGAAGAAGTTTCGTATCTTCTTTCTGAGGCGTTATATTTGTGTTCTTATCGATTGTTTACTGCTAATTGAGTTATTAAATATTCAATGTACACCACCATTGCCCATCACAAAAATACTATATAAACAGGCTCTCGTCGTGCTCCACTCTATGCAATAATTGATGGATTGTTCCATGTAAATCTTCTCGTCTAAATCTTCATTTGGGAACATTATATTGTTATAACTCTCTGTCTATTATTATAATCTATATATATATATATATTTATCTCTTTTAATAATTCTAAACCCAATGAACTTAGCAGTTGATGATTATGATGATGAGATACCCACCATTAATTACTCCATGCTCATTTCTGAAAACCCTAATCAACGGTCTGAGGCACTTAACCAACTCGCTACAGCATGCCAAGACTTTGGCTTCTTCAATGTATACTTTATATATATATACATTGATTAACTTGTTTTTAAGTTTTTCTGGAAACTCTTCCATTTTCAGATAGATGTTGTTTTGTCTTTTTAGATAATTCATTCAAAAATAAATATATATATAGATAATAATATTAATTAGATAGATCCCTTTTAAATGAATCTAAATAACCGATATATATCGCAAATACAGAGGTAGTAGTATACATGACAATTACATTTCCCTAGGCTACCCTAGCTAGATCGATACGCTATATTGTATAAATATGTATATAATTATTATTTTTAATATATGGTTTGGCTTTTCAATTGCAGCTAGTGAATGGTGTGCCTACAAGTGTGGTGGACCGAACCCTTGAAGGGATTTTAGATTTCTTTGATAAATCTAAAGAGGATGACAAAATGAAGAAAAAGTCAACTGATCATGATCATAGAATAAGGGGGGCAAACTATAACTCCGGAGAGATCGGGAATATATGAAGTTTGAAGCTCATCCTCAGTTTACCCCTAGTAACAAAATCAAATCTTTTTCCCTCGAATATATATCTAAGCCTTGTTTATATATATACAAACAAGCTACTTAGTATAAATAAGAAAGGCACATGCTATTGCTAGAAAAAGAAAGCCCACTTTGCTCAATTGATGAAGAATACAACAGTATATATTAGAGGTAGTTTAAAGAAAAAAGGGGGGGAAATCAGAAAGCCATATGCTTCCTCAAATAGCCCGTGCTCAATATTGATAAAGAATACTACAGAATAGAGGTGGCCAGATTGGTTCGTATCCTGAATCGGCTTCGATCAAAGCCGCATCCAAATCAATCATTGAGATTTAGGACGACGAACATGTCGGAAACTGACTTTTTTTTTTATATTCCGTTAAATTATACCCAATAACTTCCATCGTCGACTCTCCAAAAGTCAAACCCTCAACCTCCTTCAGTAAATATCGAAATGTTAGGTCACTGTCTAATTGTGACAATTTGATGATTTAGGGCAGGGTTCACAATATTTTCTTACGGAATAGATAGTTTGAAAGATATGATGGTTCGTACAACTAATAATTATGAGGAAGAAAACACATGACAAAATTAGTTTTATACAATTAAAATTTTGTTATGTTATATAGGAATGAAATTGAATATTCTTGAATGGAATCGAGAGTTTACCATAAGAAATAAAATCATCTCAATAGCGAAGGAAAATCTATCCACTAAAAATATGAACTTGCTAGACTATTCCAAAGTAAAATAGCTGGACCGACGGAGACACAGTAACTGTAATAGCACATAGATTTACTTCCGTCCCTTTTTACTTATTATCTTTTTTATGCAAAATGTATAATAAAAACGATAAGTAATTAAGAAATTATGATCCGAAAGAGTAATTATTGATCCACTGATCCACAATCCCAACTTGCAATAAAGAAAACAGAAAAACAAATAAATAAGAGGTCTTAATCTGAAAATATGAATATACTTATTAATTAGTTAGTAATCAGAAGAATCTTTCCGATGTCAATATGGCATAATTGGTTATATATTTTCTCCATCGAAAAAACATGTGTTGGAATATGGGAGGAGCGAGAATTATGTCGGTCAAAACATGTTTTTTAAGTCATTGGCATAAAGAATTATGTGGATGAGAAAATTTAACATATTTTAATCTAAATTGTACAAAAAATCATCTATTTTAAGATAAAATAAAAAATCTAAAAAATATATATTAATAGACGGAAAGAGAAATAATAATAATAAAAATAATAATAATAAAAAGAATCTTTGCAACCCAAGATGATTAAACTTTTAAACAAATTAAAAGAAACGAGGTGCATGCATGATCAATATCACATGTTTAGTTTTGGACTATCATGATTAATACAGTACATCTACCATGGATAAATGTTTTTGCTCTATGAATTCAAAAACATTTCAATAAAAAAGCTGCAAACCGGTATTAATCTAATCAAGAAATTATTGTCTTTTTCCTTCAAAATAAAAGAGAGTGCAATAAAAAAGTTGCAAAGTTGCATTAATCAAATAAAGAAATTAATCATTTTCCTTTAAATTCAAAATCAGTCCACTAAAACATTGCAATTTGGCATTAATCAATTCAAGAAATTGACATTGTGCTCTTAAATTGATCTCTATTTAATGGATGAAGGGCCATGGAGGTTAATCACACTAAATAGAGTGACCACAATGGCAACACACCAGCCTTTACTAGGAAATAATATTCCCAAATCCTCTTCCAAGAAATCATATCTCTTTCTATTTCTCTTTCTTGCAACACTCATTGGCACAACAACACTCTTTACTATCCAATATCTGATCAACAACAACAATGACGACGTCTCCTCTTCGTCGGCGACTAGCCCCAAACACCTCTGCGACACAGCACACGACCAAAAATCGTGCTTAGACACGGTCAACGACTTGGCAGTCAGCTCTAACAAAACTTTGAGCAATGATCATGTTGGTTTACTCCAAATCCTCTTGGAGAAATCAATTCTTGATATACAAAAAACTGTCAAGGTTGCTAAATTAGTCCGTAGCCGAATCAATGATCAGGAAAATATGGCTATGGCTGATTGTGTTGAGTTGTTGGAATTGTCAATTGACAGGATAATGTACGCCTCGGAGGCACTTGCTGAAAAAACTGCTGAATCGCGTGCCAATGCACACTCATGGCTCAGTAGCGTGCTCACTAACCATTTTACGTGTTATGATGGACTCAGTGAGCCGACTAGGACCCTGATGCAACCATGGCTCGATGATTTGATATCCAAATCTCGAACCTCATTGGCCATTCTAGTTGGAGCATCTTCAGGTCCATATATTTTTCTGAGAGACTATACACATTATACAATATTTAAAATAATTAAACCTTAATTATATGCTAACTATATATATATATATCTTCAAAAAACTATACATTAATATATAGTCAAGTTAGAGAAAGTGATAGATTATAAATTGTTAATTGCATACTGTTAAATGGATATCATGAATACTTCAAATTAAGATGTGAGTACTCCTAGCACATCTTGGTTGTAAATAATGTTTACTCACATAGAAATAAGTAAAATAATAGTAGTCACTGCCTTATTTTAATTGTATATGAAAAGCAAATAATGTTCCATATTATATAATCATTTCACTGACATAGAAATAACTTACCCTCGCTTTGTATAACAATAGACGATTTTTGCATTTTTAAATTCATTCATAAGGACATGTATTTAATTAATAATTTTTATTAAATACATGTCAATTTAAGTGAACTAAAAATAATAAAACATCATCATTTATTTTGATATGGAGGTCGTAACAGTTTCGGTACTAAATACCCACTTCTTTTTCTTTTCGTGGTTCCGCAGAGTCAGGATCGAGCAATGATCTAGTGAAGCTTGTAAGGGAATTTCCATCATGGGTGACGAGCAGAGACCGGAAGCTTCTAGAAGGAGGAATTCAGGCAAATGTTGTCGTCGCTAAGGATGGGAGTGGAAAGTACAAGACTGTAAAAGAAGCTGTTGATGCAGCTCCAGTCAATAGCAAGACTAGGTATGTGATCTATGTGAAGAAGGGTGTCTATAATGAGAATTTCGAAATTGCCAAGTCCAAGAAGAATTTGATGCTCGTTGGTGATGGCATGGACTTGACCATTATCACCGGAAGCTTGAATGTCGTTGACGGA
The DNA here is from genome assembly GCF_046630445.1 of Rutidosis leptorrhynchoides. Lineage (NCBI taxonomy): Eukaryota > Viridiplantae > Streptophyta > Magnoliopsida > Asterales > Asteraceae > Rutidosis > Rutidosis leptorrhynchoides. The sequence continues at coordinate 45,594 of NW_027266840.1, forward strand.
TCTACAACCTTCAAATCTGCAACCGTTGGTGCGTATACGTTTCCGAGCTAGCTATAATATTATAAGATCTAAATATACTTATCAATTGTTCAATATATATCTAACATTTAATTGGACATTTAGCCAGTGCTAGTTCGATCTTGAAGTCAATTACTTAAGACTTGGAATTAGTAATCTGATTTTGATTTAGAGTATATTCTACGAGTGAGGCAAGAAGAAGTTTGGATTGAAATCTAGCACTATAATTATGGAAATAGTAATAGATAAACCGTTTACGGATCCGGCCGTAGCTTATACTAGAATCATTTTATAAATACTTTAAGTATAAATATCGGATATATATTATATTATTTTGGTTTTCTTACTTTGTGTTGCAATAAGTTTTGATTCATACTATTTATATTCTTTTCTAACACCACCCAAATGCATCTCTATAATCACTTTGTACAATCACTTGTTAATTTATCGATTAAATTCTAAATTTATATAATCACAATTCACAGCTGCCGTTGGAGATGGATTCATGGCCCAAGACATTTGGTTCCAAAACACAGCTGGCCCACAGAAGCACCAAGCCGTAGCCCTCCGAGTCGGAGCTGATCAATCTGTCTTCTACCGTTGCAAGATCGACGCTTACCAAGACACTCTCTACACCCACACCAACCGACAATTCTACCGAGATTGTTACATCACCGGCACAGTGGACTTCATCTTCGGCAATGCAGCCGTCGTATTCCAAAACTGCAAGATCGTGGCGCGAAAGCCCATGAGCAACCAAAACAACATGGTCACGGCCCAAGGCCGAGAGGATCCAAACCAAATCACCGGGACCTCAATCCAGAACTGCGATGTGATCGCAAGTTCGGATCTTGGGCCCGTCAAGACGTCAATCAAGACATACTTGGGCCGGCCCTGGAAGGCGTATTCCAGGACCGTGGTGATGCAGTCTAACATCGGGGACCACGTGGACCCTACAGGGTGGTCAATTTGGGAAGGGGATTTTGCATTGAAGACATTGTATTATGGAGAGTATATGAATAAGGGTGTTGGAGCTGGAACTAGTAAAAGGGTGAATTGGCCTGGGTTTAAAGTAATTACTGATGTAGCTGAGGCTAAGAAATTTACTGTAGCTGAGTTGATTCAAGGCGGGGCGTGGCTGCAATCTACTGGAGTCGCTTACACTGAAGGGTTGTGATCATCGATCCAATAATAAATAATCCTTAATTTGTTTCTTTTTCTTTGTTTATGGTTTCTTGTTCTGTTTGTAATTTTAATTAACTAGTTTATCAACGTTATAATTATCTTCAACAAGAGGTTTGAGATTTGTATCGACCATTATACATAGAAATTAATCAAATTAATCTCGTCTTTGATCGGCTGGAACCTGGTTCGTTAAAAGAATCATAAACTGGACGTTTACGTACTTTCTTGATTTAGATCAATTGGCTTGAACTGCTCCATTAATTACTATGAATGGTTTTAGCAACGTGAACGTGGTGTCCTGCAAGTTCATCCTTCTGAAATTTCTTGTTGCAAATCTTGCATATAAAATTGTAATTCTTGCCGAATTTATTAGTTTTATGAAGAGTTCAACCATGGCAGAAAAACAAATTCTCCGAGTCCAATCAGTGAATCTGTTTTTCGCCATGGACGAATCCTTCATTAAACTTTGATCATATAAGTATTGTTTCATACTTTGCATCTCTATCTATTTTATTAGTTTTATTGTTGCAAATCTCGCATTTAAATCGTAAATCTCTCTTAATTTAGTAGTTTAATTTAGGGTTCACTTACGGCAAACAAATTCTCCGAATCCAATCGTTTAGTGAATCTGTTTTTCGCCATGGACGAATACTTCATCAAACTTTGAACAAGTATTTGTGAGAAATAATATTAGATAGTTTCCTCTCCTGAAAATTGATTTATATAAGGAAACAAAGCCGGTACCAAAATCATTAATGGATGCTATTCAATCGTATTCTGCAATCATACTTTTTAAGTTACCCAAGATGAAACTTCGAAAAAAAAAGTTACCCAAGATGAGAAAAGGCATTTTGGTAATTTCCATTGGCAAAATACTCAGAGAATCCAAAACATTTAAATTAAAAAAGCCATCTTTTTACCAAAACAAAGACAATGGAGATAGATAAAGAAAATAACTTTATTATAGAATGAATCGATCTTAATTTATTATGTAGAAAAGAATAAGAATTTGATCGAAAACAATAAGAATTTGATGACATTGGCGTCATCATGGCCATGAACTTCGAACCTGGGTGTTCTTCTTTTGCGACTTCCCCATTGCAAACTCAATCCTGACGATAAGCTCTGTTTTTCTGCCATGGTGATATTCTTCTTCTTGAATCGAAGTCTTGCTTTTCTCTCTCTCTCTCTCGTTATGATTGAGACTTGAGAGATTATTGATTTGAATTCTGTCAGATACTCAAAAGTCTGATAGCATATATATATAAAGGCAGAAAAAACAAAACAAAAAAAATTTCAGTCAGTCAACGAGAGTCAATCTAACGTCATCATTTCTGTTGGCGGCGGTAATTGTTAAATTGGAGCAATTAGCCCAATTTAAAAAACATATGAGGATTAATTGTGGGTTTGCAATACAAAGGGGACAATGTTATAGTATTTTAAGAATTGAGGACCAATTCGACGTCTTTAAGGATTCTGATGTGTCAGCAATTAGCTGACGTGTCAATAAGTATATGTCAACTCTCAGAGTGACATCACTACTTTCTGGCGGTAAGTGGTGCAATTAGCACGATTTTTAAAACACATGAGGACGAGGTATCCATGTTTAATACATTGAGGGCAACATTGCAAATAGTTTTAAATATTGAGGACCAATCAGTTATTGTCAACGCCTCTTGCTTGCAAGAGACTTTTAGAATCTTTTAGAGTGAACGATCCTAAGTGTCGCAAATTGAAATTTGGATCAGATTAAAAAATATAATGATCATTATAAAAGGATTTAAAATACCACTCCACTTTCGAGTCAGTCAAGCGTTGGTCTTCTCGTTGATCAAATTAAACCTTTGTCATCTATTTTTGGTTTTTGTTCATTTTTTTTTTGTTAAACGAGATGGTAATAAAGTAGCTCGATGGTTTGATTAAATTAGATTACTCAATCTCTAATAACAACTAATTTTTCTCTATGTGAGCTTTCATTTGAGGTTATTGAACTTGTCCGATTCGACGTTCCTATTTAATGAATTTATCGACATAGCCTATTATCAAAAAATAAAACAAAAATAAAATAAAATACCACCGCTGAATTGTTTGAATCTAAAATCAACTTTTGCAATATTCGGCTGCTGTGACACTGAACTTGGGACAGATCCTGTGAAGTTGTTTGATGATAAATCTAGCATGGTTAGCTTCTTCATCGAGCCGAAAATGTCAGGCACTTGCCCTAATTGATTAGCCGTATGGATTTCAAGTACTTCCAGGTTTTCAAGCTTTGCTATAGTTGCAGGTAGAGGTCCGGACAGCCTTGGAAGTCTGAAAAAACTCAATTCTTCTAAATACAAATGGTCGCCGATGGAAGGGAGATTTGTCCATGGAAGGAGAATATTCTCTGCTCATAAACAAAGCTTCTTTAGGTTTTGAGGTTCTATGTTGAGAATTTCGAGTGGTGATGATTCTCCAGCTTTATTGTTTTGACTCATTGTTTGAATTTGTTCTTTGGTGTTGGTGTAGTGACCTCCTATGTTTTAATTTTAAGCTTTCAATTCGTCTTATAATTTTATTTTATTTTTTCCTATGTAAAACACTTCTAAACTATGTGTACTCGGTTTCGCCCGTTATTAAAAAAAATGTCGGAATCTTCCCACATAGCTTGTTGTAGCTCACGTCTAAGTAACTCAATTACTTTGCATCCAAGGATCTCTCCTTTAATCTTGTTATGACTCAAATCTAGAAACGACAAATTCCTAGAAATTCTTACCTTGACAAACTAAACTCAAACTTGTTCCATGACAGATCCACAAATCCGATCGACTTGTTCCTTCCAATCAACATGGAAGCGTCCCCGTCAAGGATGTTCCTCGATAGAATAATCGTCTCAAAATTACTATTGGCTAGAGATGCAGGGAGTTTTCAGAGAGATTGTTGTTGGACAAGTACAAATTTATAACTCCTTACTCTTGAATTCACCATAACTGTTTAGGAATATGACCGTTGAGTTTGTTATATCTCATATTAACCTATCTGATATTAGGCGAGTGTGCTATCGATCGGAGGAGAATATCCTCAATTACAAATGAGAAAGTATCAATGTAGCGGAGAGAAACTCTTATCCATTATCACTTATGATTCTTTATAACCTAAACATCTAAGAGTTTTATCCGAAAGATGGAGGATGGTTGACACATTTGCTCTAGACCACATAAAAAAAATTAATAATAAAAAAATATCCCAACTTGCCGGAAAAAGAAAAAGAAAAGCGAACCTAATCTGAAAATATGAGTATACATATATATTAGTTAGTGATCAGAAGAATCTTTGCAACCCTAGGGGATTTAAACTTAAACAAATGAAAAGAAAAGAGGTGCATGCATGATGAATATCACATGTTTAGTTTTGGACTATCATGATTAAATACAGTACATCTATCATGGATAAATGTTTTTCCTCTATGAATTCAAAAACGTTTCAATAAAAAAGTTGCAAATTGGTATTAATCAAATCAAGAAATTATTGTCGTTTTCCTTTAAAATAAAAGAGAATGCAATAAAAAAGTTGCAAAGTCGCATTAATCAAATAAAGAAATTAATATTTTTCCTTTAATTTCAAAAACAGTCCACTAAAAAGTTGCAAATTAAAATTAATCAATTCAAGAAATTGACATTGTGCTCTTAAATTGATCTCCATTGAATGGCTGAAAGGGTCATGGAGGTTAATCACACTTAATAGAGTGACCACAATGGCAACAGACCAGAAATTGCCTTATCAAGAAATTTTGGTTCAAATTCTTCGCTAGGGAGCGAAAGATGCCCCTTCTTTGCATTTAGTACGGCTCTTTCTCCACGAGTATTCTAAGCGGAATGGGCTTATTAATTAATTCAAAAAATTCTAGTTCCAATTTTTCAAAGAGTAATTAGAGAGTGTTCTTGTTCTTGTTCCTATATAATTCTTATGTGTACGAATACAAAATCCACTCTTCTTTTTCTTCATTATACAGGCAAGGTGAAGTTGGAGATCGCAAGAATTTCTTGAACCAGGAAATGATTAATTCTATTGACAAAATTACAAGAGAGAAATTCCATGGTTCTGGCTTTGAGTATGAGATTTAGTTCTTTACATTTGGTTTTACGTTTTCCAATAAAGCAGTGTCCTAATTAGCTTCACTTGTTAAAAACTGAGTGATTTTTAATTCCAGTGTTTTTCAAGCAAAATGATCCTAATAAATCGAATATTTGACATACTAATAAATAGAAAAATGCCTAGGTTGATTATATAACATTGTTTTCTTTTTCTTTTTTTTTTTTTAAGCAAGCAAAATAAATTGTGCAGACGAAACCATGTATCAAGAAGAAACTTATATTCTATTACAAAGATCTATTTACTTGATTAGATAACATTATGTTGACAGAGATTGCAACAAAATGAAATTATGCAGAAGAAAACTAATCTTCTCTGCGCCAAGTTCCAACTCAGAAAAGTCAACAAAATTCTAACCCAGATCCTTGTAACTTCTCTTTTGTGATTTTGTTAAGTTTTTCTTCCATTTCGGAAGAGAAGTGATTCTTCCAATCTCCGACGAGACCTTGCCTAAAATAAGATTCATGTGGGGCACCAGTAAACTGGTCTGTCTCATTTTTGTTAATTTCCAAGTTTTTAAGCCTCTGCAAGCTACACCTCCACAGCATTTTATCAATATCTTCATCTCTAGCCAAATCTTTTCCTAGAAAAGAAGCAAGCTTTCTAATTTTCCCTCTAGGATCTGCTTTCATCTCTTTGTATTTCAGGAACAGTATCTTTTCAGGCCTCTTTAAGCTCTCATTGTAATATTCCAAAACATGATCAAGTAATGGTCCATAAGAATGCAAACCTTTAATAAAGCTATCAAATGCTTCATTAAAAGGGAATTGAGGCCTTCGTTCGTGTGCAACAATTTTGTTTAGAAAATGCCATAGTGACACAAACGTGTCCTTAGGATTCCTTGTAACGTAAACGATTTGCAATCTGAATTCCTGATAGAATCAGGAATCATGCAATATGGTATATGTGTCCTAATAAGTCTAGGATGAGACATACCTGATAAATAAACATCCGGGTTTTCGTTTTCTCTGTAAATTTGGTATTCTGAAGAAGGCATGAGCATGTTAGGATGGTTCTTGAGCAATGGATCATCTTCGCCGCCATCGGAACCATTAAAACTCATTATTGTTGGAATGAGAGCCTTAAGCCAGGTGGTTCCTGTCTTCATAGAGGAAGCCAGGATGACGTCATCGTCACACGAAATGAAGTGGGACTTTGCAGCTATTGCTGATGAAAGGACAGGAATTCTAAACCAGTATCCTTCAAATTGGTAGAGATCATCAAATGATCCTCCCCACCATTTTTCTCTAGGAAGTTCCTCAAATGAGATGGAAGGATTAGGGAACGGATTTGAATGATCCATAGAAGAGAGTAATTTTGGTGCTTCACAAGGCGATACTAAAAACTTATGCGATATTACATATAAATATACATAGCTTGTTGTAACTCACGTCTAAGTAACTCAAATTACTTTGTATCCAAACATGTGGGATTTCTCCTGTAATCATGTTATGACTCAAATCTAGAAACGACAAATTCCTAGGAATTCTTACATTGGGCAGATTAAACTCAAACTTGTTCCATGATAGATCCACAAATCCAATTGACTTGTTCGTTCCAAACAGCATGGAAGCGTCTCCTTCAAGCATGTTCCTCGATAGAATAATAGTATCAAAATTACTATTGGCTAGAGTTGCTGGGAGGTTTCCGGAGAGATTGTTGCTGGACAAGTACAAATGTATAACTCCTTTACTCTTGAATTCACCAAACTGCTTAGGAATTTGACCGTGGAGTTTGTTAGATCTCAAATCGACGAATCCAATATTAGGCGCGTGTGGTGTCGAACTTGGGATGGATCCTGAGAACTTGTTGTCTGATAAATCTAGAATGGTTAGCATCTTCATTGACCCAAAGATGTCAGGCAAAGGCCCAGATAAGCCAGTGGCCCGGATTTCGAGTACCTCGAGGTTTTCGAGCTTTGCGATCGTAGGAGGAAGAGGTCCTATCAGCCTAGGAAGTGTGACATAACTCAACCTTTTTAAATACAAAAGGTTTCCGATGGAAAGGGAGATTTGGCCATCGAGATCGTCCACGACAACAGAACTGAGAGTTGTGACACGATTAGTGGCATCGTCGCAGACGACGCCCGGCCAAGACTCGCAGCAGTCGGTCCTGGGGTTCCAATTAGGAACATTGGCACTTTTCTTGATTTCCAGGAGAGCTCTTTTGTCTGATGGGTGACATCTCTCATGGCAGTATGTGATAGGGAGAAGGGCTGGTGAGAAGATAAGTATAAAACTCAGTAAGACCAAATTAGGACTTGTGTAAGTGTTGTTACTCATCATTTTCCCTGTAGGAGATCAGAGGATCTATCTACATATATTTATAATCCTATTTTCAGAGCATTATTGATTAAATAATGTTGAAACTAAGAACACGTTTTAATATACTAGTAATAATTCAATAAAAAAATAATAAATCCAAATTTGTTGAATTTTTTTAACATAAAAGCATGTGTATTTTCAGAATGAAATCAAATCACACGGTTGTCGAGGTGTGGGTCATTTGATCATCTTTATGAATAAGTGAGGAAGATAATGATAATACTAAAAGGAAACGTAAATCGCCAACGCCCCAGTCATCTCTCGATGGTTAAGATATTTTCTCTTACGAGATCATAGTTTGACTACGGAGCAAAAAAACGTCAATGAACTTTCTTATTTTTTTCCTTTAAATTTATCAAACAATATTTTTTAATTACATCATCCCTGCCCAAATAATCTCATTTACACAATCTCTTATAGTCAGCATTATAGACTATAGTGAGCAGATATCCAATGTATCTACGAGCTCTATAAAAATTACAAAGACGAGTAAAAACAACACCAACTATCAAAAATCAAGCGTATAGAGTGCTTCGAGTTCCTTGAGCGGGCTAGGAGCCATCACAAACTAAACATCCATGGCGTAGAAAGAAATTCTTCTGCTCCGTTTTAGGTATAGAACTACATGATAGAATTATTTTCCTTAGAGATGGCCTCGAAAACACCATCCAAGCAACAATATTAGTCATCACCGAATCACACCCCTTCAAATTTATCTCCCTCAGTAGCTTGCAGTTTACAACGGCTTCTTTCACTCCATCAGTCGTCACTCTCGAGCAGGCCTGCAAGTCTAGATTCAACAGTCTTGAACATTTTCTAGAAATTTCAGCAACGGCTTCATCATCCAGCCGAGTACCTTTAGCTTGCACCATCTCCAAGTTTGGAAGGTCAATGTCTATCTTAAAGCTGTCGAAATTCCTAATCCAATTTACCTTCAAAACTCTTATCTTTGGCAAATTTCGTAAAGATTCTGTGATAACTTCCCCTGTAAGTCTCACACAGCAGCTTAGATCAAGTGTTTCTAAATTGGGATAACTGGTCATAATCTTCTTAAGAGTCTCGTCATTCAAATTGTTGTTATTCGCCAAGTATAGATGTTTAACATGACGATTCTGTACAAACTCTGTATCACAGAATTCCACACCGAGATTTGTTTTCTCCATTTGGCTCTCTTGAAGCAATGGACACTCATTCGTAAGCGTGCAAAACCCATAGGTTGTCAATTTCGAACATGAATTAAGATTTACAGATCTTAAACTAAGAAGGTACTTGCAGAGATCGACTATAGACTCGTCGCTTAAAAAGTTTGCTCCTTCAAGATCTAAAGAATCAATGGACTGATTCTTAGACAACAACACAGAAATCCCTTCAAATGTGAAACCACACGAATTCGACAAACTCAGCTTCTTTAGAGGAAGACAAGCATCTCCTATCAAACCAAGCAATTCATTGGATATATACGATTCGGATAGATGTATTTCACTCAACTTCCTGGCATTTGCAAAAGACAAGGACTGAACTATGCCTGGAAACAAAATATCGTTGATCCTAATGGACTTCAAGTTTCGACATTGTCGGATAAACAAACCAATCCCATCTTCAGTTATGAAATCACAATCAAAAATGGAAATTTCACTCAAGTGCAAACAACTCGATGCCAAAGCTAAAATTGACTTATCACTAATAAAATGATTACCAGAGAGATTAATTTGCCGCGAATTAGCAAGCTTCGACCCCAACTCCATAACCCCAGAATCCGTCACCCGACCCGAATCCGAATAGCTGATGTCCACCTCTTCAAGACCTGGAAACGCATACCCAATTGAAACCAAATCACAATCCTGCAAGGAATTGACATTCGAACAACGCAAAGATTTCAAATTTCCCTTTTTCCGGCCGAGTTGTTGAATACCCATGACGGGAAAATTGGTTTGTTTGGAGATATCGAGATGGGTTATGCTCAGATTGGAATTTGCGATCTGGGTAAGGACGGAATCGAGATCGTGACAAGATGGAGGGAAGATTAGGGTTTTGATGTTTGGGAATCTGATTGAGAATTTAGGGAAAGTGGAGAGCAGCTGGAGATGGGCTTGTGGAGTGATGGTGAAATTCTGGCGGAGGTGATTGGTTTGAGAGAGAAAGCGATGGGATATTAGAGAGAGAGATTCGAATTGGCGATGATGATGATCGTTCAGGGAGGTTAGGATCATTTCCCAGCATTCTTCTGGTAGATCCGGGCAGGGTTGATCGCCGTCGTGATGATCATCGGGATCGGAGTTCATTTTGGATCCTGATCCTGAGACTGCCTGACAGAGACGATTGTGGGAAAGATGGTACAGAGAGATTGGATAGGAAAGGTTTGGTTTGACTTTTCAAAACTAGGCGTGGGGCCCACAGATAAAAACAATTTTTAAATTTTAATTTTTTTAAATATGATGAAAATTCGATTTCTTCCATTTATCTTGACAAAATATTCAAACAAATCGATCAGGATTCAGGAGTCTGCAATTATAAATTAGACATCGACACACGGTCCGGTTCGAAATGGGAATCGAATCAAATCAGACGATGCAGTTCTGGTTCTGAATCGAAACAGAAATTTTTTTAATTTTATTTTGATTTTTATTTTTAAAATATTATACGGAATTGAATCGAAATAGTCTAGAACTCATAAATTTACGATTTCGGTTCGATTCTATAAAATTTAAGCTTTTGGTTCGATTCTATAAATTTAAATAGAGAATCATGGGAGATTGAAATCGATAGCTTAATTGTTGCGAAAGCTTAGTATAGAAATTGAACAATGCTAATTAGTTTTGGGTTTACTAGAGAGTGATTTGAATTGCATATTGTTCTAGAAGAAAAACAAAAATTCCATAACAATGCTTAAATGAGTACAACCTTAATTAGTACGTATAATTCATCATACCATTAATTTATAGGGTTAACAACCAAGATCTATATCATAACACTATCTAGTAGATATGCCATGTGTGTGGAACTCAATTAAGCAATTAATTAAGGAAAGGTTTAGGTGCCGGCGAAATGAATGATTTGATATAGCTAGGGACTTATGGTGGCGCCGGCACGACCACCTTTGGTCGGAGGTGGTGGTAGGAAAATGTCAGTATCATGAGATGCTGGCCTTTTAAATTGTTGAGTTTGTGATCTATCCGTTGGAGGTGGCGATGGCACAAGCGGCGGAAATACGGACGGTAAAGTTGACGGTGGTGGAGAAGGAACCAAAGGTCGCGGTAACGGAGATGGTACTTGCGGTGGAAGAAACGATGGTGGTGGTGGGGATGGAACTAATGGTGGGAAAGATGGGATAACCGGCGGTGGCGAAGGTACAAGTGGTGGTGGGTGTGGAAGTGGATGGGGACGTGGTGGTGGAGGAGACGACACGAGTGGTGGTCGTGGCTGTGGCCGTGGAGTAGGACGTGGACGAGGTGGTGGTGGAGAAGGCACGAGTGGTGATGGTCGTGGCCGTGGGCGTGGAGTAGGACGTGGACGAGGTGGTGGAGGAGATGGCACAAGTGGTGAAGGTCGTGGCCGTGGTCGTGGCTGTGGGCGAGGATGAGGTGGTGGAGAAGGCACGAGGGGTGAAGGTCGTGGACGTGGTTGAGGCAACATCGGAGGGGGAGGTGAAGGCACAAGTGGACTAGGACGTGGATGTGGACGAGGACGTGGCGGCGGCCGTGATGGCTGAAATGGATTCGGAAATGGCCAATGGATACAAGCTCCAAACAAGGACTTGAAAAAAGGATCACATGAGGATGAATTTCTTGACGTTGATGATCCCCGGCCACTTCTATTTGGGCTGCTCCGCCTCTTCATGGTGTCCTCTTTCCCTTGGTCGCCTTGATCATGTTGGTGTTTGGCTTCAATTAGTAGTGTTTGGTGATTTGTCAATAGTAGAGTTGCAAGAATTAAAATCACAACTTTCATTTTGCTATTTTTACTTATGTCTACACTCACTCATCTCTGTTTGTACGTTTGTATATATATAGGACTTGAACGAACGAGACATGATGAGTATTTAATATCCCTTTGACGATAATTCTACCATATATGTAGCCATCTTAATTATGCTATACATATATTTTAGTGACAGTCGGAACGATGTTTAGTATTACGGTTGTTGGCGATGAAAATATTTAAAAATATCTAAAAGAATTATTATGTTATACGCACATAGAGAAATAGGCTAAGGAACATACACATCCCAATCGGCCTCTTATCGGCCAGTCATCCGATGGGAAGACAACTCGATGAGGCTCGACCAGTTCATCATAAACCGTCTCACTCGGATTAGCTACGAAACTTATTCCAATTAGGAATGCTACGGGACAACTAGGTCAATAGGCCATATTGGCACGACCCACTATCAAATAAAAATCATTGATGACATATTATTTCTACTCTCAAATCCGACCTCTCCGATCCAAATTTCGACGAATGATCGATCGAACTTGCATGTTTCTCACACACACATTTCTTAATTGAAACGCTATGATGATATCATTACTTTATGTAAAGATGTCGATTATAGAATTCAGATAATTCTTTTGGAGAATTTAGCACAAAAATTAATCAAAATATATATATCCAAGCAAGAACAAAATTAATTTGTTCAGTTTTGAACCAACTTAAAATGATTCCAATACAAATTTTTGAGTCAAAAATCAAAATAATCTTAATAACATGTTAAGAATGATAAACGAGTTCACTGTCTAACGAATTTAAATAAAGATTGAAACAGTGGTTCCTTAATCATGTAGATAGATAACCATAAAGATCGTCGAGTCAACATTCTTGAGATGAACTATTTGACTTTGGTAAAGCTGCCATTTTTAACGCATACATTAATTACGAGCAGTAAATATATAGTATGAGAGTTAGCTAGCAGAGCCAGCTATAATTATAAGAGAAATCGAGTTTCAATACACGGAGAAATAATTTCATGAAAATAATAAGAGGTTGGGTTGTTGTTGGTTGGCCAGAAGTGAATTTGCCTACTTATATGTGCCCATTGCCAAAGTCTTTCACGAGGATATTTGATGCCAACTGATCGAGTGCTGAATTTCATTCGGTAGACTATTTTAACTTTAAAAAAAAAAAATTGTAGATAAAATGATTAAAAGAATGAGTTTTTTTATATTGTTACACGTTACTCCTTTCTCAATATATTAGACGAAGGCTCGGGAGAAGTCGCGAACGTGGGTAATATGTCGCGATTCGAATTATCAATAATTATTACAGGTTTATGGATTAAAAAAATTATAGACTATATAGCAAGAAAATGGATACGAGTTTCGGTATCGATACGGAAACGGGTACGAGATACGACAAATCTAAAAATTAACCGATAAAAATACGTTTTTTATTATCATATAAAATATTATTTATCAATAAAATAAGAATCTATTATCTAAAAATAGAAAGAAATTTAAATTATTATAATCCATAATCTCTGAATAACACATACAAATTTTCAATTTAGAATCATATAGATGATAAATCCAATTCGAATTAAAGGATGAACCGTCTCTCCTTAATCTCATTTGATTAATTTGATCTTGTTCTACCTCTCACCTCGTTTCTTTTTTGCATCCCTCCCTTTGAAAATAGAATTCTGATTTGATCTAATTAATTTCAATAAAGAGCACACAAATTGTCGTCATAGAAAAACGCCATCATCTTCTTCAGAGACGTTCAAGTGTAGAACCAAATCTGGCCATGGCAGAGGAAAGGCGAAGAGAAGAGACGTCACGGTTTCTTTCAAAAAAAATTCATTTGTTTTTGAGTTCAATCGACCCGATTCAATTTCTCTTCTTAGGTTTGACTCAAATTGGATGTTAAATAAACCGAAATTAATGGGTTGGACTACAATTGAATTGATTTATTTTAGAAATTTCGTTTTTGGGATCGGGAAACGTTTCAGTTGACGTTTCAGTTGAAGTCAAGATCGTTTTCCTACATCTTGACTGTTTCCAATACGTTTACTATGCTTTCAGAACGTTTCGGAGGCGTATCGTACCCGAACGCATACCGAAAACGTTTTGAAAACAGGTTCGGCATATCCACCACATTTAAGTGCATCATAGATTATAGGTGTTCGAACTATTCCGAATATATATATATATATATATTTATATCTACAAATTTTATTAAGAAAGAAATAGAATATTTACATGGAATTGAAAAATTTTAAAACGACTTTCATTTTCTTACAAATCTAGCTCTATATACAATTATTTTAAAATAGTGAGATAATGACAACATATTCGTGACAAAGACGTTTGGACGTACTCATCAGAAAATAAACTTTGAGGACTGTTCGATACTTTAGGAGAAAGTTGTGGGAAAAATTGATTTTAAGTCTAAATTTGCTCAGTTTTTTTGTTAAATTCATAAAATATTCATATGAAGTCTGAAAAATTATGAAATGACTTTCATTCGATTAAAAAAATAGAAATATGTATTTTTGTATCTAATATCAATATCACGACTCGGCTTCTATTTGTAGTTACGGGACTTTAAAGTTTCAATTTTTTTTAAGAGGTGTGAAAGTCACATGTCAGCGTGTGATTCGTCACATGAGTCACCTGTTTGGCCTTGGCTGGCGTGAAAGTGGGAGAAATGATGCAAAACTACATTTTTATCCTCAAATCTATTTTTCAAACGGTAAATTTTTAAGGGCAAAAAGGTTATTTCTAATTTTTTTTTGCTTTCTTGGTCACCAAATGAGAGCAAAAAGATTATTTCGATTTTTTTTTTTTGTTTTTTTGGTCATGAAATGGATGTTTTGATTTGATTTGAAGAAGATCCGACGGTTGACATTAATGAAGAGTGGGAGGAACATGGAAATGTGTCTAAAATAGAAAAAATTTCCCAATACCTATATATTTCTATACTTTTTTTTTGAAAGTTGATGTATTATTTATTCCAAATCAGAAACTTGTACATCAGATAAAGCTATTGTTACAATTGTTGCTGGTAAGTCGTTCCAGCTATTGTTATTATTATATAATATAATACTACAACTTGTGTCAAATTATGAGCTACCATATTTGCTTGTCTTCGGATCCATCTTAACGAGAAAGATGCAAATTGCAAAGCCATCATCTTGCATTCTGATATCAACATGCCTATTTCATTAATTCCACTATCAGTCTTATGGAATATATTAACAAGGTTCTGGCAGTCCGTTTCCAGTATGACTGAAGTGTATCCTTCTAGAAGAAGCCATCTCATAGTCTCTTTGAAAGCATAAACTTCTGTGAGTATTGGAGAAAGAAGCACATCAAGGTATCCATAAATTGTTCCTTGCAATCGTCCTTGGTCATCTCTAACAACTGCCCCGTAGCTTGATCATTCACTGTTTTCATGTATTGCCCCATCAAAGTTACATTTAAGGATTTTGGTGGTTTGCGCCATCTACTTTCCTGATCTCTGTTCACCAGTATGCTTCTCTGGTCATCTTGTCGAAGTTTAGCCTGAGCTCTCTGCCAATCTTGTAGGTCTCTCAACGCGTTATCTACCACAACTGTAGGTGGCAATCTTTTCTGGTCCCAATACCAAAGGTTTCGTGCTTTCCAGATGTGTCACATGATCGATCAAGCTTCCTCCAATTTTGATCGAGGTCTCTGTAGTAAATTCTTTAAGATGTCTGGCAACTCGTCTCCTTCTAGTACATGGCCATATGTCTCCCAGCATTGTGACGTGTTCCTGCAAAACAACAAAGCATTCAAAATCGTCTCCCTTTCTGTACGAGATACACAATTTTCTGATACTACCATTCCTCGTTGCAACAATGAATCTCGTGTTGGCAAATTTCCTTACAAGGTCTCTACAAGAATTTTCTGTATTTTGGAGGTATATGCATCCTCCATATTTTTCTCCACATCATACTTTCTTCCATAGCTAGTGACAGGCCTATATGTTGGACATCTAATTGATACCCAATTAGATGTCCACACTAACCGATCCTGGCAATTAACTCTTGGGAGAGGTATTCTTAGTATTCTGTCGACATCAATATCATAAAAATTCCTCTTATCATTGTGGCATCCCAAGTTGTGGCATCTTCGTTTATGAGATCTTTAACCTGCAAGTCCTCCATTCTCTCCATCATAGGCGTGTGCACATAATAATTTCCATCATCGGGTATCCAAGGATCAGTATTTTAAGAAGTATGGGATTGTGATCTGACACTCCTACAATAAGGTTCAACGGAGTATGGTTTGGGAATAAGCGAAGCCAGCCACCATTTGCAAAGGCTCTATCTAATTTTTCATACATTGCGGCGGATGTACCCGACTTCTTGCCCAAGTAAATTGATCTCCACTAAGAGTAATATCACTTAACGGTGCCCTCCCCACACAATCACGAAAACCTGCAAGTAAAGTATCCGGGTGTGGTCGTCCTTCCATTTTCTCAGTAACCGACAGCATGTCAGTAAAATCTCCCAGAATAATCCATGGCTCGTTTCCTTGTGATGCCAAAGTATTTATCATATCCCAAGAATTTTTTCTTCTGTGTCTCTCTGGATAACCATAGAATCCTGTTAAGCGCCAAGAGATCCCACCATTTACATTGACACTCATATCTATATGGTTAGAAGAAAACGTGCGCACTTCAATCAAATCAGTATTCCTCCATAAACAAGCAAGACCTCCTCCTCTTCCAATTCTATCTACCGTAAAACACCCTTGAAAACCTATTTCAATTCTAATTTCCTCGATTCTTTGTGCATGAACCAAGGTTTCAATCAAGAAAATCACATATGGCCTATATCTATTACTTAACTCTTTTAAAGCCAATACTGCCCGAGGCCGGCCTAATCCTCGACAGGTCCAACTTAGGATATTCATGGCGCCCGACGATCCTGCCTTGCAAGATTCGCCGATTCAGTATCGCTTCCGATTTTCCAGTACTTAAAAGAGTTTCTGTCTCCTTAGTAGAACTGTTACCTCGTGGGCGTTTTTTTATCCTTTTCCAGCATCAACACATCATCTTCCTGAACAACATCCTTCGAAGCAGTATTGACACAACCACTGACTTCCTTTATCGGGTTAGAAGACGAGTTCTACGCCTTGATCCATGGGTTTTGTATTTCCTGCATAGGAGTGCGAATTTCTGCCCTCAACCAATTTCCCCATCCCTTGTTCATCAAACCATCATCTGTAGTGAAGAGATTTAAGCAAAAAGCATCAGAGAATCCCAATTTACCACAAACAAAACAGAAAATTGGCAGTCTATCATATTTAAATTTGACAAAGAAAGTTTCTCCTGTCACACCATGACTCAGTTTCTTCTACCTTATTAAGGGTTTTCGAATATCCAGTGAAACTCTGAATCGAAGAAATTTCTTCGCCATGGGTGCTCTGTTGTCATTGTCCATCTTCAGAAAAGTACCCATTGAATTTCCTAATTATTGTGCCACCCTTTCACTGAAGAAGCCACTTGGGATTTCATGCGCTTGTACTAAAAAATCTGCAGTATTGAATAGAATATTGGAGAAATTGTCAGTCCCGTCAATCCTCTTAATGAGCAGAAGATTGTTGTTGAATGTCCATGGACTGCCATTACAAACTCTGTTCAGATCCGTCATGTGATAGAACTTGAAACAAAGTTTCTCATCTTCCATATCCATGAATGATATTCCTTTGCCTGGCCTCCAAACCTTGGCTAGTGTATCCTTCATCGCCGTTCTGTTATACGATCTGTTCTTACTTATGGGAATCAGATATATATCAAGCATATTATTAAAATATTTATACGACAACGATCGATGATAAATTCATGATTTTGTGTGGTTGATGTTAGTGTCGGTTTTTCCACCGAATTGATAAAATTTGCCACTCAACCTTTCTCCTTAATTTCAATAATGGATATCGAACCGACACCAAATCGAAATTGAATCGACATTCAGTTCGGAGATTTCTCCACATCTTTTAACTTTTTTTTTTTTTGAAGTTCACATCCTTTAACTTTAAAACCATATATATGTTTGTCATGTAGTTTTTGTTTGGCCATAGGTTTAAATATAATCTAATCGATCATAATAAGTGATGTGGAAATTATATACACGTAAATAACATACGCCACCATCTTATTCGTTTAACTTGTTCACATCAGCGACTTTTAACGGAAAATGGATCGATTAATTTAACGTTTGTCAAAGATAGGAAGTTTAGGAATTAAGTGCTCGAAATGGAACATGAAAAACGAAATGGGCTTTAAAGTAAAGCATTAGGAACCAAGCAAGCATATAGTCATCAAGAAATTTTTGATCGAACAGATTAGCTGAAAGGTTTTAATGGGCTTTCAGTAATTCATTTTCATGTTACTGTCGAAGAATTGGAAAGTAATGGCTATCACTATGTGGACTTTGGTTAGCCCAAATCTAAGCCTGGATTCATATTCATGAACTATTGTATATAATATAAGGCCCCGTACAAATTAATGCAAAGCAATATAGCTATTCCCAATCAAAATATCGAATATGCTCGAAAATATTGTATTACAGATTATATATCAAGATAGGCAGAGGGTTCGATCTCGACTTCTGCAAATTGAACAATATTTTGTTGCCAATTTGATGAGCTGATAGTTAAAACGAGAGATTAGTCTTACAGTCGGACCGTCGGCTATAAAAATATCCAAAAATATCTGAAAGACAAATTACGTATGGAGATCGAAATATTAATTATGATTAACGTTATAAAATACCCACAAAATATTATGAAAAAGGATTGTAATTGTAGATTTTATCTTAAGGTTCTAATTTTCCATTCTTGATTTTCAATTTTCAGGAACTTTTCTTTTTTAAGGCAATTAATCTTTCACCGACGGAATGACAATGCGTAATGCCATTAGGTTAGGTTACACATAGAATGCAAGCAAGCCTCGATCAAGAGATATGCGTGTCAAATCCTGCATAACAATAAATTGAGCAAACCATTCATGATTTATTTTAAATAAAGTTATTAATAATTAATTATATATCTACATTTTGATTAATAGACGTCATTTTCTCTACCAGAATATATAATTGATGTCTCTTCATACATCAATTCATTTGATATAAAAATCTAATTTATATATAATTGATGTCACATTTATAGAGTTGAATTAGATAATGATAAATTAAATTATAATAGATTACTAGCACATTTGAACCTGCTAGAATGATAGTTATGTTTAGAAGCTAGAAATAACTTAATTATACGAGTAAAAAATGCGGAATAATTTGTAATTACACATTTACATGGTTAATCCTCGATTACTATTTCCGTCTCAAAATATATTACTATCTCTGCACAGAAATAGTTGACACTTTCACTTTTTTGGTTCTTTGAAAATTTAATGTACCTAGACAATAATAATGGCTGGATATATTATTTTTTCAATGAACCTAAAAAGTAA
The DNA here is from genome assembly GCF_046630445.1 of Rutidosis leptorrhynchoides. Lineage (NCBI taxonomy): Eukaryota > Viridiplantae > Streptophyta > Magnoliopsida > Asterales > Asteraceae > Rutidosis > Rutidosis leptorrhynchoides. The sequence continues at coordinate 64,685 of NW_027266840.1, forward strand.
AAACGTCATCTATTAAATACGGTGGGAGTATATTTTAGATCTGTAAGTTCATTCAAATAGATACGTATTTAGTTAATATTCTTTACTAAATTTATGTTTATTTGGATGTATTTAAAAATTTCATATATTTTGATACGGAAAGCCAAAGGGGTATAATGTAATTAGATTTTATCGGTTTTTCTAACCAGTGCAATATTGCACATGATAAGCATTTAATAAAACATAATATTATAGAAAGATTGTAAAATTTATCCATATATAAATACACATGATATATAATCTTTCCAAAAATGGTATTATTTTTCATAAATATTTACAATCTTTTGATAACAATTAAGAATATTTAATATTTATTGAATGCAATATTGCACTGGTTAGAAAAACTATAGACCACTTGCATAGTTGCATGTTAGACCATTATATTTGGTCGTTTGTCATGCATGATAAAGAAAAAAACCTAACAAGATTTCAATATTTGACTAAGATATATTTCATTTTATTCATTACGCCCACACGTTCTCGATTAGGTTACATAGTTACATTTATTTATATACTTTGGTGACATAATAAGGAATTTTATGGCTATAATTAAGGTGGGTCAATTTTGGACCCGATCGAGTAATTTACGCATTCAGAATTGATCCCAAATAATATTTGATGTTTATTTTCGATAAGTTAAAATAAGTCATTATCATTTAGAGTCGATTTCTTTAAAAAATCGTTGCTAATTCAAAACATGATTATTAAATAAAATCGTGATCAATGCTTTTATAGATAAGAGTTTTAATATAAAGACAATCTTAATATAATATATATAGTCACGTTAACCCACTTATTAATGATCAACGTTCAAATGAACAAATTTAACCATATTAAAAGATAGCTCTCGCAAAATATAACAAACTAAATTAAGGCGAGCGAATGTGTTTTATTTAGGCAAACAATAGACTACTAGTTTATTGTCACCACTTTTAACAAAAGATAAAGAACAAAATTGAAAACAAGAAATAGCTAGTAGACTTAATCCGATCAATAAATATTACATGGGTTACCAAGTTAAAATACATTTAGACTATTATTATGTTTAATCACTTTCTAGACTTAATCCGATCAATAAATATTACATGGGTTACCAAGTTAAAATACATTTAGACTATTATTATGTTTAATCACTTTCTTTTAATTAAAAATACGACATTCTTTCCATACCCTTTAAAGTAGAGAACCTTAACGTATCGGAATTTGCTCCATTTTATTTTTCCTCTAATGAAATACATACATTATGTTAAAGGGAAGTTTAAGAAATCTAGAAAAAGATTTGATTAGTCTATTTTTTTTCTTATGATAAATTTGATTAGTCAGTTGACATTGAGTAGAAGCAGTAATTGATTTGTGTTCATTTCTTTGGACCCGCAAAATATAAACATAAAAAGGAGCAAATGCTGACTTTATACACATCAAGCATGTGCAATTAACGTATAGTATATAGTTGAGGATAAGAAGATACCTATGTTAATAATTGGTAGTATTAATACTCGTAATTAAGTTATTTTTCTTAGTTATAGTATAGTAAAGTTTAGCATAAATATCTTCAAGGAGACAAAATATACTCCAAATGTGAAATGAAAAGATGATAGATTAGCTGTACTTTGCTATACAGCTATTTATTCGGGATCGTATACAAAAACCGGCTCCTACTGCGTTGTGTGCTAACAGTTAGAACGAAAAATTATTAGTCTCATGATTGTCAACTGTAATATATCCGAAAAAACCTAAAAATATAAAAAAGTTGATGATTAAATGATCGATGACAATGGTGTAACAAGAAACTGGGGACATTATGCCATTAAATTTTCGACCCAAACGGGACAAAAGCCCTTCTCCAAATAAATGGGACCTGACTTTACTTTTGATGGCGTGACATTTATGAACTTGTAAAATTCTAATGGCTCTTATTCCTATACTCTTTCCTTTTAATTAGGGTATGGGACTATGGATCGAGAAGAACTATTTTGTTTAATTTATTAACATTATAGTATTTATTAAAGTAATTTGTAATCTTCTGATGGTGTTATAATAGTTTTTTTATTTATTTAATCATAATAATCGAGTTGAATTAGAGTTTTTTTTTATTGTTTAATCATAATAATCGAGTTGAATTATGTAAATCGTTGATTTGGATAGAATCATAAAACTCATATAATCTTTTAAATTAAGTAAAATCGTTGATATTATCGGTTACATCTTCATTTCAAACTAAATAATATTGTTCATGATTCAACTATCAAAATAAATTTAGAACGTAAATTAAGATCGAATATAGACATTCCACATCGGAAGGCGGAAAGTAGCCTTAGAAAGAAGGCGCTGATTTTGAGGTAAGTGAGAGTGTTAAGGACAAACGAGTAGTTAGATAAAAACGTCGTCTTTTTTTCTCTCGTCCACGAAACCACTTCTATTCGAATCCCTACAAAAAGGAAAGAAAAAAAAAGTTTGGACTTTACTTTAACTACCACATGACACACGAACCTTTAGATTGTCCCTAAACAAAAATGATAAACAAAACAGTGTCATAAAATGTCTGAAGCTGAATCAAAATCTAAGGGTGCATTATATCTAGAACATGCTCTGTTCTATTCCAAATAATGTTTTTAATCATTTTTTTAAATAAAAATACGTATTTAAAATATTTAAAATAAGACGGAATATAATCGGGACACAAAAAGAAACATACAAACCCTCTCTATATTTACTCCTTTATCTTCCATTATACACAAAATAAAAAAGCCAAAAAGGAAAGTGCTTTGCTTTTCTTTACTTACAGCAAACCGAACGGTCTCTTTTGTCACCATCTGCATTTAGTTATATTACCAAAACAAAACTCTCTTTTATACCCCACACACACTCTTCAATTTTTGAATTCTCTCTCTCTCTCTTCAAAAGAAGGAAATCACTAACTAAACCAATGAACCTTCTAGCTCAATCATTATCCATGTGGCCTTTTTGTAGTAGTAGTTCTAGTAGATTGAGATTTTCCTACTTGTTAATGGTGTTGTTTGCTAATTACATACTTGTCTATGCTAGACTAGACTCCAATGTTCATTTCTCTTCCGAGCTTGAGCATGTTTTTCAGAGTTCTGAAGAAGATATGGCAGCTCAATCTCCAGGTATCACCACAACATTGCACTCTGAAATTATCAAACTTTATTTCATTGTTTTGCTTATTTGTGATATGGGTTTTGGCTGATTCACAATGTTTGAACTGGTTTGTGTACTGTTATCCCAGTTCATAGTCTATACATTGTGTACCAAAACAAAAGGGTAGCTTAAAGTTTGAACCTTTTTTGTTGATTGTTGGCAAATTCATGATAAAAATTTGGGATCTTTAATTTTAATGGTATTTCTGTATGTCTGATAGTCAATTGCCGATGAAAAGCTAATCCCTCCGTCCCTAATTAATTGTCGTTTTTCCTATGCAAAGACGGTGGGAGTAGTTTATAGTTTGAGCCTTGTTTCATGCTTTTGTTGTTAATTCCATTGAAAGCAATTTGGATTATGCTGATGATGGGAGTTTCTGTGTAAACTAGGATTGGCTGCTGTTAGAGTGGTGCATCATCAGGATTTGAACGTGAAAATCTTAGTAGCACTTATTGTTGCTGCTACTCTCCTCGCCGGAATATTGTTGTTTCTCTTCATTTTCTGGATCTGTAGACTCAGACGCTCGAATAAATGCCAAGGAATAACCAAGCAGGACTTCGGTATCTTCTTTTTCCAATAAAATACTCTTTTTAAGAATTTGGTTAATGAATGCACTTCTTGTCTACTGACGTTTTTGATTAATTTGGTTTGAAGGTGCTGCGACAGGACAAACGTTTAGTCCAATTCTAGGTAGATTTAGTTCAGTGAAAATGGTGGCAAAGAAGGATCCAATCACTGTTATTGAATATCATGTATTAGAGGATGCAACGAACAAGTTCCACGAAAGTAATTGTTTGGGGGAAGGTGGGCGTGGAGTTGTCTACAGAGCTCGTTTTAGTGATAATTCAGTTGGAACTGTGAAGAGACTGAATTGGAGGGGACCTGATGCTGAAAGGGAATTTGAGGTAAATAAATGGACTTGGAATTAACTCCAACAAAGTTGACTTTTTTACTTGTGTTTCTGTCCTTGATGTTATCTGTATAAATACAGAATGAGGTGAACTGGTTGGGGAAAATCCGGCACCAGAACATAATCTCTCTTTTCGGTTGTTGCATTCATGGAGAATCGAGGTTTCTTGTATATGAGTTAATGCAAAATGGGTCTTTGGAGACACAACTACACGGTACAAAAATTTCCTCTCTTTCTTATAATTTGAAAAATAAAATAAAATTGCAAATGGTCATTGGTCGAAGTGTTTCAATCTTTGCCAATGGATATTTCAGGGCCTAGTCATGGATCAGCTTTAACTTGGCATATTCGGATGAAAATCGCTGTTGATGTCGCAAGGTAATCCATTTGTCTCGTTTTCCAATTCAAGTTTTAGGTTTTTTTGTGTAAGTGATCCAAAAATGCTAATGTGGATGTGGTTGCACTTATTGATGAACTAGAGGACTAGAGTTTCTTCATGAAAACTGCAACCCGCCTGTCGTCCACAGAGACATTAAATCGTCAAACATTCTATTGGATTCAAACTTCAATGCTAAGGTAAATTAAGATATGATTCCCGCCCTCCCCTGAAAATTGCAACTTTTTAAACTGAAACAAAAGTGGATTTTTAATTAGTTTTTTCTATTGAATCAGCTATCAGACTTTAGCCTTGCTGTAACTTCTGGTACTCAAAATAAGAATGTGAAGCTTTTGGGATCATTAGGTTATGTAGCTCCCGAGTATCTTCTAGATGGTATGCTTATACTTCTTCACCATAACTAAAATACTCTATATTATTATTATTATTTCCTTTTTTAAATATATTTATATCTTTCCAGGTAAGTTGACAGATAAAAGTGACGTGTATGCATTTGGAGTAGTACTTTTGGAGCTCCTAATAGGAAGAAAGCCGGTAGAAAAGATGTCACCTGCACAATTGCAGTCTATAGTAACTTGGGTAACACTCTTCTAACCATCCTTAAGCTATCTGTGAAATATAAACACAACTATATACGGAACTAATCAATGTCGAAATTAAAATTTTGCTAAACAGGCTATGCCTCAACTCACAGACAGAACAAAGCTTCCAAATATCATGGATCCCATGATCAAAGATACAATGGATTTAAAGCATCTATATCAGGTTTGTGGTGGAACAACAACTATTGTTAAAGGGCTGATGCAGTATTTAGTCCCTATATGTTACCGAAAAACTGAAAATGGTCCTTGAGTTTTTTTACTTTTAGAAAAGGGATCAATTCCAAATGCTAATTTGAATGCCGTGCAGGTTGCTGCAGTAGCAGTACTATGCATACAACCTGAACCAAGTTATCGGCCATTGATAACAGATGTCCTTCATTCTCTCATTCCTTTACTACCTGTTGAGCTCGGAGGGTCGCTGAGGCTTACCGAGCCCGTTCGCAGAAATTAGGGTTTATGTACCGTATGATAGTATAAACATTTCCTGATCGATCATTCTTTCTCAGGTGACTTCTCTGTCCTTGATGCATGAAAAAAAAAATCACTTGACAAAATTTTCAGCTTCTACAGTTGTTGTAAAGTAAAAATTTATGTCCTTGTCTATATTTCAGCGTTTAATTGTTCTGCTTCGTCGATCTAGGGCTTAGTTTCTTATTGCTGATCCTGTAAGTTACTTTTCAGTCAAGGATAAAAATAAGGATCCTGTATCACTCATAAGCACAGTCCACAGATATGAAAGAGACTTCATATAGATCATAAGTTATGAGTAACACGAGACACTGATCACTTTATCTGTCCCTCTTAAGTTTGAGTATATTACCATCCTCTCATCCGTGTAATTTAATGTTCTAAATTGAATCTGTTTGAAATAGTCTGCAATATTATATATAGTTCACATGTTTGAAACTAGAAAGTTTCCTCCTTTATTTGTGATTTTGTAATCATCACATGTTGTGAGTCTCAATCCACATAGCTTTTCACATGGCAATTTTTGACTTAAAAGAGTAATTTCAGCGTTCATAGGAGAGAAATCACCACTTATATATTTGCACATCATTCATCATTGTAGAAGTAGCCGCTAGAAAAGGGAAAACCACCGGTATGCTAAGTGCCCCTTGGGGTGTCGTAGTATGCAGCATTTCCCTAGCAATTGTAAAGAGGCTATTTTCGTGACTCGAACGTGACCTATTAGCCACAAAGTAGCAACCTTAACCGGTTACACGCTCTTAACGTATGTGTGTATACACAAGATGACAAGATTGTCCAATTATAGAGTTAAGAAAGAAAAGGTGAGGAAGGGGGTGCTTTAAATAGAGACCCATATTGGGATGAAAGGTCTCTATATGAAGCTTTTTTTTATATAATAACGTGTGAATTAAAAGAAAAATAAGCCAAACCTATAGATTTGGGGCACTTGGGGACCATTTGCCTCCCAGTTATATTTTATTAGTGCGGTCCTTGATTGATTAGTTCCTTCCTTTCTCAACCCTTATTGGTTTGTGCGTGTGCATGTACCACTTTTCAATATGATCTTCACAAATATCTTTTGCATACACGGGTTGTTTTTATATACTCTCCGTCATTGATTACTTGCCATTTTTCCTATACAATTTATATAGGAAAAATAACAAGTGATTAAGGACGGCGGTAGTATATTAACTTCTATGTCTAGCTCCGAAGTCCTAAGCCCTAGCCCACAACTTTGGAGGAAGGATTGAGTGAAAATGTTAAAGGGAGGAGGATAGAGAGAAATTGCTTAGAGATCAGTAGGTTAGATATTAGTATTGATAATTCGATAGATCGGGATGAGAGTAGCTGGAAAGTCGGGATCATGGAGCCTCCTAATTCCTTGTATGGACCAAAATCGAACGGCAGAAAGTAGATAGCCGTTAACATTGAGTTTCTGAAAAAAGAGGGACCAATATTGAACTATAAATGTATAAGTTTACAATAGGACTACACAGAAGAAACCAGAAATTGGAACTAGCTACCTCAATATAGCAAATGTTAATTTAAAAAATTATGTTTGGCAATCTATCCATCAAACTTTCAGGTTCTATTGGAAACGGAAGTAGTCTGTATCCTCCGATGGACGGACGTGAAAATTTCCTAGAGTCAAATTTGCCTGACACATTCCTAACAGAATCTGAAGTTCCTAATGATTTTACTACTACTATACATGGGGTCTCCAAGGAAATCCGTAGATCAAAATTGGAAACCAAGTCTAGCAAGCATTAGAGAAGAATATAGCTAGACTGGCTGAAAAATAACTCTTTAGAATTATTTCCTAATGACTTTCTATCCTTATGCAACACTTGAAATGAATTGGAAGAAATATAAATGAAGACAAATTCTTGGCACCGATTGATTTAAAAAACTGAAAATTAAAATAGACCGATTGATTAATTGAATCGACTCGATTCAATTTGGGTTGGTGAGTTTCAGTCTGTTTAGAATCTGGTTGATATTTTTGGCACGTTTCTTTCTTACAATTTCTCATGAGCTTGTGCTGGTTTACCTATAGCTTACCATCATGTTAGAATCGTGTGCTGGTTTACCTATAGCTTACCATCATGTTAGAATCGTGTGCTGGTTTACCTATAGCTTACCATCATGTTAGAATCGTGTGCTTCCATATGGAAAGAAAACGAAAACAGAAAAAAAGTGTTACTAAGTACTTTCTCCGTATTAGATTAGATGTCGTTTTTTATGGTACTTTTTATTTTTAAATAGTTGTTGTTTTTAATACTTTTAATACACATTTTTCATATTTATTCCTCCATTAAATCTCTTTCGATAATACTTTCTCATGAATCATTGTTTAACTAGAAAAAAACAGAAGGTTAATTGTAAAGTAAGAATTATATCACTACATTAGTGATAATGGTACGAGTAAAAACATAAAAAACGATATCTATTCTGATACATTGAGATAGTATTTTTCAACACTATCTTATTTTTTATCGGTTTTAAATTACACGAAGAAAATAGTCCAGAATGATACCTCTTTTCGATAACCAACATGCCAACAAGTCTGGTTTCACCGCTAATCTTACTTGACATGGTGACAGAATGCATATTCCTTTGTATTGACACAATGACACGTGTGAACCATGTCATCAATTGTCCATTGATATTTGAGCGGTGGATTTTAAGTCCACGTGTTACTTCCACGTAAGTGGTAGCACAGAAATAACGTACACCCAAAGTTTTTGTAGCCGTTTCTGTTTAGTCTGTTAGTAAATACTCATTAAAGAAACAAACAAAAATCTTACACTAAGCAATCAGCTAGAGAGAGAGTGAGAGTGGTAGTGAATGGCCTGCAAATTCGTCAATCCGACCACCATAACCACCGCCACCGACCGCCACAAGGTAATACTAATCAAACCCCCAAATGGGTATTTTGTAATTTCTGAGCTGAGCTTGTGTTGTTTGTTTTCCAGACTGGGTTTTCGCCAATGTTGGCAACACAACCACCAAGCGTTAAAGAAAGAATCTGGAAGGTGAAAGAAGAAGAAGTGAAGCAGATTGATGTTTGCAAAACCAAATATGTTGACCCTAATCAGAAGAAGCCATTATTACCATTAGAGTCTGACATTGACAACAAGGCTAAAGAAAAGGAAGGTACCTACGAAATTATAAGTTTTTCTGTTTGATTTTACTGAAAGTTGTGTTTTTTAAGATGAAATGAATCCATTCTGAGCTGATGTTTGGCTTGTAATGGTAAATTGTGAGCTGCCTGGAAGTAATTTTACTACCCCTGATATTGCATTTGAGCTTAATAGTAGTGTATTGAGCTGATTTTACGGGCAAACTCTGTTTATTGAGCTGATTTTTATTGACAGAACCACAAAAATGTCGATTTCGTATCTTTCAATCAAGTTAAATTTTTGTCTTCAACTGGTTGAGCTGCTGTTCTTTCCGGGTTTTGATGGTTCGAGCTCGGTTCAAGTTTATGTCCTCATAAGCTTTTTCGCTAATGCATTGATCTTTGGCTATGGTTGAGAAATTTTTTTCAAGCCAGCGTAGAGTTTGTTTTCTGTTATATTGCATTGTATCGGGCTTGTTTTCATAGAGTCATTGTTGGCTCGGTGTTTTTAACATTGTCATATCGGTGTTGTCTTTGTGGACTTTTCGTTATCAAAAAAAAAACATGAAGTAAAACCCTTTTTCATTCTTCTTCCCCCTTCCCCCTCTCACTCTCCTTAAAACCTTTTCACAGTTTCTCTCTGGAACTCCAGTAACCAACGAATCAATTTGCCGCAACAGTTACAACATACGAGAGAAATTCTCTTTGTTATAGCACTGCCTAGAAATGTGTAGTGAAGTGTACATCTTGCAATTCAAGTTTCCGTGGTATTTGGTTTTAACACAGAAGAGGAATCCTTTATATATGAATCCCACACGTTTGGAAAATGTTCAAACAGTATATATTATGTCTAATCTATATATGCTTTAGAAGAAGTGTGGGTGATGCCTGTGATGGGGATTGTCATCAGAGTTTTGAGAAAAATAATGAGTCCCAAATAATTCCACGTTTGGGATAATGTTCAAACAGTATATATCATGTCTAATCTATATATGCTTTAGAAGAAGTTTGGGTGATGCCCGTGATGGGGATTGTCATCAGAGTTTTGAGAAAGATAATAAAACGAATGAATTGTGTTTAGAAGCTTTATTTATGTCTAGACAAGTTGTCCCTCACAATCGTGTTTAGAAGATCTCATCAACAATGGCCTAACAATTTTGGTATGTTAGGTAATCCAAGGGAAACAGCGAAATCATTATTACATGATGTCTGTGTCGCAAACAAGTGGAAACTCCCTATCTTCCATGTTTTCAAAGAGGAAGGGCCTTGTCACTTGAGATTGTAAGTACAAACTACCAACAAACTCATCAAACAGATTTATTCCTCCCATTTAGATATCTTCATGAAGCCTCATTTTGTTATACTGTTGAATATCTAGGTACACGTTCAAGGTTATAGTCGAGATGGCGGTGGCTGGCTCTGGTAAGGTGTTGGAAAGCGTCGGTAATCCTCGAACGAAGAAGAATTTGGCCGCGCAAGACGCCGCTGAAGGAGCAATCTGGTACCTGAAACATGATGGATATTTTCGGATCAAGAACAAAGATAGAAAGGTCATCAATAAAGCCAATTAGCTCTATCTGTTTCAAAAGCCAGTAATAGTAATCTTATCATCACACTTTATAGTTAGCAAAGTTGCAAGTGGATGGATGTGTTGGCTACTTAGGTTTTGCTCTAAATAGGTAGCTTAATCTTATTAGTGATGAATGGTGCCATATATAAAGGAAAAAAAGGAGTCACAAACTCACAATTTTCTGTACCCAGATTAAAAAAATAGCACGTGGTATTAAAGAAAAGTAATTTACGAAAAACTATGTGGTTGTTTGCAATTATTTTTTTTCTTTCTTTTTCTATTTTTAGGATTCAACAAATCTAGATATATTAATATAAGGTATATATTTATGAAAAAAAACTAAAAAAAATTGTATTAACAAACGGCGAAAATAATCAACAAATATAATTTTTTAAAAATCAACAAACATAATTTTTGTAAAAAGAATTGATAGAATTTTTTTCCCTATACGTATTTATGATCATCTTCTAATTAATAGGAATTTGGGGCTGAAGTTTTATAGTAATGAGTATATATTCTGCTTATCATTTCGTTAGTCATTGTTGTCTATCTTTTTGTATTTTTTTCCGGCATGTATTTTAGTCGTGTCCCATGTTAATGATTTTTGTTGTAATTCGTCCCGATAATAGAGTCGTGAATGATATCTATCTATAATTATTGGAATAGATTGTTTCAGAAATCTCGCTTGGTCACAATTGTTTGAAAACATGATTTGCTTGGAAGTGAAGTTAGGAAGAAAATCAAAGATGAAGTTTAATTTGAAGAAGAAAGAAAATGGAAGGAAACTATCTGTTTTAGCCACTCAAGTTGGGAAATGGTCTATGAAGGTTCTAATGGAGCTAAACAAGGTTTTGGAAGCAAAACTATGCATCACAGCATCAAGCATAATTGATTCAAGATTCTACAGCAAAGTTACAGAGTTGGATGAAACTGCACGCAAGAAAAAGGCGAGGAACCTTGGTGTAATTGGTTCAAAAGTCAGGGAGTCGGGCAGATTTAAGCAAAACAAGCTCGCCGGAGCTACAGTCGACTGAGCTCGTTCAACGGAGCTCGTTCAACATATGGAAATGATCGTGAGAAGGTCTTGTATCCATCCATGACGCTCAATTTTGCTGAAATTCATCAGAACAAAAAGCTCCAATCGATTAGGGTTCTACTGTTCACTTTTAGAAATTTCGGGTATTCTCTAATTTTCACTATATTTGATGAAACTGGTCGATTCCAGGGTCCATTTAGCTTGAAATTGGTGCTCTAAATCCATTGGTTAAGTCAATTTTATCGTTTATCTACTCTAGAATAAAATGGCTACTAAAGTTGTTGATTGTTCATATGTGACTATAAAAAATTAGGGGTTTTCTGTAGAGTGGAGATTTCTTGCCCGTTTTGGTTCAGATGAATCAAAATATGTCTTATGACGTTGTGACGAAGGTGTATGCATGATTTGAACTCAAGGAAATGAAAATGGCCATTAGAGTTATAGCATTTCAGTTCTAGTTTAAACAAGTCAAGAAGTTTTTTCCTGTTTTATTTCAAGTTAAAGAAAAGTAAAAGTGCAGTTTTATTCAGTAGAGTAGAGTAAATTTCTGTAATGGTGGTTATCTATTTTCATGGCTAAATCAAAAGTCAACTGTTAAGGCTTGTTTTGATCTGATCTGCAAATTTTGAATTGGAGGAAGTTTCTACTGCAGTTTTCTACCAATTACCATTTCATCTGAAAAGTGAAAAAGAAGTGGTGGGCAAGGCAAAATATGGGCAGTTTTGCAAATTTGGCAGCTAGCATAGATGTCCCTTACATGCTTTTGCTTTTGCTTTTCTATTTTTTTTTTAGAAAAATAAGAAATACCATCTGTATTTTTTTCTTGAAAGTGAGTAGGGTTTATCGTGCATTATATAAGCACTTTATGAACTCAGAAAACATTGAGCCGAAATACACAATGAAAATCAAAGAAGCTCCCTTTTATCTTGTTTTTGTTTTTATTTCATATCAATAGCATTCTTCTTGATAAAATCAAAATTCTGCTATCACCTAAATTAGTTTTAGGATAAAAAACGCTTACCCCTTTTATTAAATCAGTTTGTTAAGCATTAAATGAAATGAATGAATGTGATTGTTATGATTCCGTTTTAGGGTTTTGAATCCTGCTTTAGGCATTTTTTGATTTTGTGTGATTTTTTGTTGATTTGTGTTAGCTTCTTGCTGTATCAGATTGTATTAGAATATGACTGGTTCTTCCTCTTTGTTAGGGGACCGGTTCTAAGGTTTCTTACAGTGGTATCCAGAGCCTTGGGTTTCGATCTTGGAGCATATTAACGAAGAAAAAAGTGATCAATATTCCAAAAATTCAAAAATTTCGACTTTTTGAAAAAATGTTGAAAAAAAGATTGAACATTTATTTTTCTTTGGCAGTTTAGTTTATTTTGAAGAAGAAATAATAGTGAAGGGCCAAAGATGCCAAAAATTAGTGTAGAGGAAACGAAAATGACTGGTTAGACTTTGATTGATTTTTGAAAAATTTCGTTTGTTTTTGTTTAAATGGAATATTGATCCTTTAAATTAAGGGGGAGCATGAAGCTTCAATCCATCAACGAAGGGGGAGCTGTTGGGTGTTCGTTTCGTGATTGAAGTCATTGAAGAAAAAATCGGACTGAAGGAGGGACTGTTTTGAAGATTGCAGAAAATAGAAGGACCAAACTGCAAAACTACAATTTTGCAGGGACTAAATTGTCAAAAATGTAGAAAAACTACTACAGATCGGGATTAACGACTGAGATTGAGGAAGTGGTGTCCAAGGAACTTATATACATCTATTAATTATAATAAAAATGCTAGAATTATATGATTGGGTATGAAAAAGTGAAAAAGAGTAGAAATTGGCTATAAAAACCTTCCCATTGTTATCGGCAGCTGCAATAGAAAAATCTAGGTTTCAAAGATTCTACACAATGTAGATTTTTTGAGTAAAAACGTTTTTTTTTATGTCGTAGTTATGAATAAATTAGTTTAGTTAGTTTATGTTATGTTTAGTGCTTTTTAATCTAAACTCTCATCTTTTCATCTTTTTTAGTCATATCACAGCATCACAATCTCTCAAAAGCTTCTAAAGCCCATAAATCATTTCGTGTCCAAAACTCTATGTTTTTGGCAATAAAATAGGGACCTAAATGCAACTTTTAAGAGTTTCGGGCATGAACTTCATCTTCTTCATAAAATCAGGGATCAAATGTTAAATTTCGAAAATCTTGCTGCGAAATCTGTTTCTTCCTCTTGTTAGGGGATTTTAGTTTCTAAAGTTTCTTACAATAATACCGACGGTTTTGTCCTAGTTTGAAGGGCTAGGTGAGTTTCATTTGGGATTATCGATAAACTGATATGATTTTACTCGACCATTTTAACTTAATAAAGTGTTCCCTCTATATATAAGAAGTAAAAAATAAAAAAATAGGAATTTGGAGGGCACAACAAATTAGTGTTGCCGCATCCATATATAAAACGAATATCAGAGAACAAGATTCTCAAAGCATACAAGGTGGGTATAACATCTTTTTTAAGAGAAATTTTCGTATGAGTCATACTTAACATCTTAATTTTAAGTATTCAAATTAGAATTCGAGAAATTTTTTGTATGAGTCATACTTTAACACCTTAAGATTACTTAAGTAATCAAAATTATCCATTGATTTATTTAATCATTATTACTACCTCTGTCTATAAATAGATAGATGTATTTTGACTTTTTTAGATTCATTCGTATCAAGATAATAATAATGACTAGATACATAAATTTTTGAATGAATATAAAAAGTTAAAACGACATCTATTCAAAGACGGAGAGAGTATTTAGTATATATTTTTAAGAGATTCAATCACCCAAGAAATGGATAGGAACTAATTAGATTTGGACAAATTATTACTTGATTGAGGGATGATTTTTTAGTCAAAGACGAGAAATACAAATGGCTACTCTCTATATTAGCATGTGCTTGCCTTGTGTGTTTGTCCCTGCGTATCAGAATTCGAAATGTGAGAAATTCCACTTTGACATTGTTTGTGCTTGTGTGTATCATTGCTTCTATATTTTCGAACACTTTGTTCTTTGGAACTCTGCATTTGTCACTCACTACCTTTAAAATCTCGATGAGATCTTTTACAAATTGGCTACTCTGTAGTAGCATATGCATGGTGTTGCTTCCTTTTGCGCTACTATTATATATGATAGAGCTAGATTTCCCTTATCGTACGTGTTAATAATATTATATCTCCTTTCCAAAGGATACGTATTTTTGGGATCGAGGTAATATTTTTGTGCTTGAAAGTTAGGAACACATATTGCTCAAGTTACATGTAGTTTGTTTCATGCTCAAGTCTTCCATTTTTGATATAGTAATGTCAAGGCATGATTAAGGAACCCATTGTTCCATAAACACATCAAATTCATCAGACAAAATATATGAATAAATGACAAAGTTATCTTTATATTTTAATAAGTTCAACGAATGAGTTTGATGAATAGTAAGTTCGTCTGAGGGATGTCTCAGATCAAAGCCATGGCTGACATGAGGTCCGACAGTCAAACATCAAAACGTCCGTTTGTTCCAATATCTGGATGTCAGTCCGTCATTTTAAGTATCGACCTGTTTCTTTTTAGCCCCGGGTTTCCTTCTAGCTAGTTCATTTGGATTCTTTAACTTCGTCCAAGGTAGTTTTCTGATCTACAAGTGAAATACTAGGGGAACATGTATAGTTATTTGGTGATGTTATAAGTGACTTATGATTAACTTGTGAATATTAATCCATAATAAATTGGCATGCTGCTAATCATTCAACTTAATGTAAAATCGCTTGCGTAGATAATCAAAATTAAATTAAATTAAATATAGAATTCAAAAGAGAATGCAAAAGAGGAAAAAAAAGAAAAACCCTCTTTTCACAACACTTACATTATTCAATATCACAAAACAAATCAGAACAATCATATTCGATCATAAGAAATAATGCAACCAACATTCACTCTCTATTATAGATCACTCACGACACACACACATATATAGGCCATTAATAAAAGTTGGACTTTAAAAACTTATGAATTTCCGATGCTACACTCAGGGAGATTCTTTGAGCAGTCTTTGAGTATCGACTTAAGTGAACCCTGGAGGTTCTCAGGGTCGAGTTCAGGTATTGTTTGAAGGATAGGGCAGAAGCAAACGGCAGCCTGGTCGTCAGTGAGATCTTTAATGATTGAGCAGCATTGGGACATGTCGGCCGGTTGAGGGCAAGAATTAATAAGCTTACGGACATCAATAGGGCATATAACTCCTGGTGTAGATGCTGATCTGACCGTGGAAATCATGAAGATAATGTTGAGTGTAAGGAAAAGTGCAATAGATGCTGATGTTTTTGAACCCATCTCGAAACCCTAAAATTAAGGGTAAATAACTAATTAGCCAATTAATAATATACTCACTCAGAAACGGGGAGGGAGGGAGGGAGTGAGAGAGAGTTAATGTTTTTGTTGGAGAATTTCAAGTGATCTAGGGTTAGGTTTTTGATAGACAACATAAGCAAGTAGCGAGCCAATTACTTATGAGAAAATGCATACTTTCATCTCTTACGTTTTATTTGCAACACCTTTTTAGTTTTTCATATTTTTTCGTTAGCCTAAAAACCTCACGGTTTTCGCTAGGGACCAAATTACCCATCCACCTTTAACTTCTCCTACGTGGCACCTATGTAGCATCCCGTGGTGCTCGTTCACGCTTAGTCAGCTAACGAACTATTATATGTGTCACATGTCTCATCCGACTCATAAAAAATTTCGACATGTCAGATGCAAAGTAAGTGATGTGTCAATTTCTTTAATGAGTCAGATGATACGTGTCACAAATATATTGGTCTGTTAGCTGATTAGGCGCCATTAGATACCATATTAATGCATCATATGCAAAGTTAACGATAGAAGAGTATGTATGGTCGCTAACAAAAAACGTAGAACTTTTTAGACTAACAAAAAAATAAAAGAACCGAAAATGTTAAAAGTGCAAACGTGAAGGACGAAAGTATACTTTTTCTCAATTACTTATTATCATAATGCTACGGTCTACGTGTTGCCCACAAGTAAAGTACCTGTGAGAACTAATGAAGCATTTATCTTTAACCAATTTTTCCCATTATGTATGTGAATGACATGTGCAAATTAAATATAAAAACAAAATATTTTGGTTAGGTTCGTAGCACGTCTTTACATATATGTCTACTGCAAAGCACGAAAACATACAAGTTCCAGCTACTTATTTATTTTGGAAAATTGCTGTATAATATGAAAATAATTACATAAAATATTAATTATTCTTCATCCTCGTTGTTGAAATTTACGGATTGAAGAACGAAAATTGAGAGAATAATAATTCAATTGATTCTACATTGAATTACAATAGAGAGAATTGAATTCTCTAACTCAAACAACGCAACAACATACACTATATATTGAAAATTGAGTGTGATGGTGGTGTAAGACACGTCCTACAAGCATGGTGGTGATTGAGAATTCTAGGAAATCAGAGGCATGGTGGAGATGGCGTGTTGGAGAAGAAGAAGCATGGTGATGATGGTGGTGGCGTGAACCGGTTTTGCATCAACAGAGAAAGGCATGGCTTTTGGCTGACGGAAGGAGAAAGGTTGGTGGAAAGGACCCGAGTGGGCCATGAATACAAGTGGGCCAAACGTATTGGAAGCCCACAACCCCAAATTTTAACATCCCCCTCAAGCTGGTACGTAGAGAAATCGGAGAGCCGAGCTTGCATATGATCATGATGAAACCGAAAGAAGAAGCTGACCTAAGCTTGTGAAAGGGCTTCAAACAAACACTCGGGCACTTGCTTCAATTATTGTAGCAGCGGACATGCATCAGGAAGTTGAATCGACAAGGGTGTCATTCTCTGATGATCACATTATCTTGTTTTACTAAACTATCCATTCGATGCTTACCATACTGCTATCAAATAATTACCTTACACATGAGGCGGCAAGATACAATCCAGTGTAGTCGATAGTCACTCAATCAGTCAAGACTTTGCATAAACCTCTATCTCAATCGGTATGGATATGATAAACAATCACAAAGTCTCAGGCATAGATAACCAGCAGAGAAGATGAGGCAGTAGTACTATTATGTGTCCAAGCTGACAGAGACAGAACATACCTCCAAATAGCCAAAACAACCTGCTCAATCAGAATCAGAAGCAGTCAGCGAGCGTCCGTGACGAGGATCAGCAGCATACATGCTCACAGGCCAACAGAAGCAGGCTGAGATCTCGCAGCCACACAGTCGTGAGAGCTACCAGAGTTGCCAATATGGTGCATATCTGCTGAGAGCTTTCTGTTGCCGCATCATCATAGTCATCAATGCTCAGTCCAAGCTTTCAACATCCTGTGGATTCTATTACCGAATGTGTTTGGTTCATCGAGGCTGAATTCAGAAGTGAGAAGAGCAGTCTCGAAGAGAAGCAGCACTAGATCCTTGACAGATTTGTCATTCTTGTCGGCATCAGCCCTCTTTCTCAGCTCGTCCATGATGGCATTTTCCGGGTTGATCTCTATTGTCTTCTTGCTAGACATATATTCAGCAATGCTGCTATCTCTCAGAGCTTAGGCTCTCATGATCCTCTCCATGTTTGTAGTTCAAACATACTCGCTCGTCACCATTGGAACCTCTCTTCTTTAATTCAAACGTTTGCTCTTTGCATGGCTTGTCACTCAGTCCTGTAATCTTGTACTCCTATTTAGTGGGTTTAGCCCTGATCCTCAAATTCTTCAGCACACGTTTTGCCTTTGACCAGTTAAGTGAGAATGGATCTCTTGCCCCTTGGTTAGAAAATCCAACACAGGAAACACTCTCCATACTTCAAACGTACAAGACATCAAAGAGAACCCAAACAGATGGGCAGAGGGAACGCAGCAGTAAACAAACAAGCTAATAACAGCCAAATCTCCACAATAAACAAGCTATGCAATTCGGCTAGACTAATAACAAGATGATCTAACCAAGCAGAAACAGTAACAACAATCTCAAAATTGAAGAGAATAAACCTGGCCGAACTCATTGAAATTGGAGCTCGAGCAAGCCGAGTAGAAACCAACACCGAATTGTCCAATCATGCTGACAGCGGCACCGACAGCCAACTCCTCCATGAATTCTTTGGTTCTAGACCTTCGAAATTGTTGCTTTGAATACTAGAAGATGTAATTCGGCATCATTTTGTTGTGAGAATTCTCGCTTCTTTCTACCATTCTGATAAAGTTTGCGCACGATCATCTTTCCTTCGGTTGTGATTATGCTTTTCGGATGGAATTGGACGCCCTGTAGGTGTTTATACTTTTTGTGACGAGCAGCCATTATCAAGCCATCTTCGATCCATGCAGTGACTTCAAGCTGATCATTAGGGAAGCTGTCTTTCTCGATCACAAGGTTGTGATATCTCCCAGCTGTAAAAGGGTTTGGTAAATCGGCAAACAAGCCATCTTCACCCTTCTCATCGTAGTATACAAGTGAACTTTTACCATGCATTACACCATAAGGAGAACGCACGATTTTTCCTCCAAAAGCCTCACCAATACACTGCAAACCCATACATACGCCAAACAAAGGTATCTCTGGCCCCAATTCCAATACAGTCTGCAGAGATATTCCTGAATTTTGAGGTTCACCAGGCCCTGGGATATAAGCACGCCTCTTGGATTTTTCCTTCTCAGCTCCTCGACGCTCAACTCATCATTTTGGTATACCTCAAAGTTGCACCCAAGCTCTCCAAAATACCGGCAAAGATTATAAGTGAAATTGTCATAATTATCAATGACGATAATGGGTTTGGTGCTTCTTTGAGAATCTAATGAAATGAATTCATCGGTTCAATCACAGCCGCCGTTGATGCTGTCTGGGTTTCTGGGTTTTCACAGAGACTGAGGTTTTTTTTTTTTTGGTTGAAGAAGAGAGGTTGAATGAGACAGAGTACCAATAGCCGCCATTTTACGCGCACACACACACTCAGAGAGATTTGAGAGAGCTGAGCTATGAAAACGAAAAATGAAAGTGAAATCTAACGAAATTGAGGCTCTCTCAACTAAATATTAACATCTGAAGCCATGAATTTCAGATGTGTGAGACGAAGAAGATGAAAAATGATTTGAAAAATAAATTAGGATCAAAAAATTGAACCTAAAGGCTCTGGTACCATGTTGAAATTTACGGATTGAAGAACGAAAATTGAGAGAATAATAATTCAATTGATTCTACATTGAATTACAATAGAGAGAATTGAATTCTCTAACTCAAACAACGCAACAACATACACTATATATTGAAAATTGAGTGTGATGGTGGTGTAAGACACGTCCTACAAGCATGGTGGTGATTGAGATTCCAGAAAATCAGAGGCATGGTGGAGATGGCGTGTTGGAGAAGAAGAAGCATGGTGATGATGGTGGTGGCGTGAACCGGTTTTGCATCAACAGAGAAAGGCATGGCTTTTGGCTGACGGAAGGAGAAAGGTTGGTGGAAAGGACCCGAGTGGGCCATGAATACAAGTGGGCCAAACGTATTGGAAGCCCACAACCTCAGATTTTAACACTCGTAGTGCCAACATGTTGCACATAATATCATAACTAAATCAGATATATTCACATGATGTTGTATACGGTAATGCTCAATTACTAACACTTCACGATCTATATATATCCACGCGATGTAATAGAAGGTGCGAAGATTTTGTATTAGTTTAATTAATACTAATGTGGTTATCCATGCGTTATACCGGCACCGATAACATTAGATTACTATTTGATACATAATTATATCATAGATTGACCAACAACAACAAGCCTCAATTTTTACCGTGTGGAGTCGGCTATATGAATCCTCAACTTTTAAACACAAGGATTATGTGTAGCTCACATACCGTGTTCCGAAACATATATAATACATGTAATATGATATATATATATATATAGGAAATCATCTAATGAACATAAAGACATATATAACTAGCACTAACTTATAATTAAAATATATACTCTATAAATAAACCTAACAATAGACCTATCATCCCTAACTAAATTATCTATAAAGCATTTGCTATATGAATACTACGTCTCCACTCCCCTCTCTCCTCTACTAAGTCTTCTGAAATATTTAATAACTCTAAATCCTTCATAATTATTCTCTCCCATGTGAGTCTATGTCTCCCCTCCCTCTCCTCTCTGTTCTTATATCTTTGTCTCATACTTCCTAATCGGAGCATCTATAGGCTTTCGTCTCATATGCCCGAACCACCTAAGTCTACCCTCTTTTATCTTCTCATCTATAAGTACAACTTTAAGATTGCTCCTAATAATCTCGTTTCGGACATTGACCATAAAAAAATATTATATTATAGATTACAAATTTACAATAACTAATTTACGTTTTCATGAGAAAACAAAAATAATATTGTTATTTCTTGTCATTCGTGTTTTTTAACCGGGCAAACAATAACGCGACTTAAAACTCCTCCAAATTTATAATTATTCTAACTCCTTGAATCTTGAGCATGCATATAATTCTCACATCTCGTCGAAAGTAAACATTGAATTTCTTGTACGTAGAGTTGCATAATGAAAATGTGATAAATATTATTTCGCTTACAAAAAACTCCTTAGTACAATTTGGTCGGAATTTCCCATCAAAAAATTTTTCTGGGTAGAGAGCGGTAAAAATTTGAGTTTAGAACATTCATCAACGTGCACATTATATATGTCTTTTTATGTTTAGGGTATAATCCAAAAAGAACTCATTAATTATTTCATTCCTGTCATATGGCTTATTAGCTTAGCAACCTGAAACTGAATAGCGAACAAATAATTTAATTAATTAAAATATAATTCAATTTTGAATAGTAAATTACTTTTTCATGTTACACTGTTAATTTAACGTCGATCAAAACTAATAATGCTTAATCACAATATACACATAGATAATATGAAAATATGACCATAAAACAGCATATGTTTTTCCCTTTTTCCCTCCACTCAGCTTTCCACTTCCTATCTATCCCCACAAAACTAATAATTTTTTTAGGTCTCTGATATTTTCACTCGATAGCAAAAATTAATCACTCGCTTTAATTGTCAGTCCATAAAATTAATAATTTAATAATAAAAAGAAAAAATAAAAATGATTTATGTGTTAAAATTATGTATGAAAAGCTAAATGATATTTATTCAATTATACAAGTAGTATTTATTTATTTATTTTGTAGCGCGGCGTTTGAGGAATCCGATGAATGAAAAAGATGTGATGCCTCTCGAAGCCTCGTATAAAAGCAAATGTATTGCAACCATATTTTAAGCAATTACTAGTAATAAATGGAAGAATGTATAGTGGTTCACAAAATATATGTCTCTGTCTATGTTTTTATTTATTTTGATTTTTATATTTGTGCGACGTCAATGTGTTTTATACGTATCAAAGTTTTTAAAAATATAAATGTGTGTAATACCGACTATCAAAAAAATGTGTAATACCTAAGTTTTTATTATCCGATGGGTAATGTTATTCCCACTATAAAAATTGTTAAATCCACTAAAAATAAAATTTTATAATGAGATTTTTTATCATTGAAAATATTTATTGACAGAAAAATTCCGTCGTAAGGTTGTTTTTAGTGAATTCAGCAATTTTGTAGTCGGAATAGCAATTGCCATTTTTAAAGAGCTATGTATTCTATTTGGGTTTCTAATTTAAAAATGCGTTGTAATGGTTAAATCTTACTCGCTCCGTATCACAATTCATAATATTTTGTAATTTTAGATTCATTCGGTTATATATATGTAGTCAATAACTTTCACTAAATACATATATATTAAGATGTATTTAAAAATACAAAACATCACGTATTGTGATACGAATGTAGTAATTATAATCTTAATTATACATTGTATTGGTATCATTATAATTGGTAGAACTTTATTTACCATTGTTTTTCCTTTTTATCTTTGCTTCTTTTCATCGTAACTGTTACTCTTTTACTTTTCAATCAAAAAAAAAAGTAACGCAGAGCAACAGTTGAAGAGTTAGCAAGTTGACTGTTAACGTGTGTTAGAGGAGATATATAACGTCAACTTAACGTCCCTAACTCTGTTAACATCGGTGTTAAGCATCACTTTATAAAAATGGCACATGCCAAAACATACATTAGGGATCACAACAGATAAGATATGGATGGAGATCGGTGTATGTAAGTTAATTTTCTCTTTGGAGATATCAGTAATCTTGATTTATCGTTCATTGCGTAGGAAATAGACTAGAAACTACTCCCTCCGTCTATAATTTTTTATATACAATTTATATAAAAAATATGACAATTAATTAAAGACGGAGATGGTAAAAAACTTGATTGTTTTCCGGAAGTCAACTCAAGAGTACGTAAGATATCAAATGTAGCCTGATTAATTAATTCGATTCAAACTAATCCTTCTACCACTTCAGCTCACCAAACCGAAACAATCTCAGTCAAGAGTACTCGTCTGTCACGACTCCATTTGTATTTCAGAAGAATAAAAAAATTATAAATATTGAGGCATACATTAAAATATATATAGTAACATAAATAAATAATTACAAAGTCCAGTATCTCTCTGTCTCGTGCTAAATAAAGTAAACTACCATTCATACCAAAGAAACAAAAGTAAACTACCTTTACAATTTATTTTTATTTTTTTTCAAAACCTTCTCACTACTCGGCTTCGGCTTGTATCAGAAATTATGAAACAGTGAAGTTCCAAAATAATCTTGACGGGAAGTAGAGAGAGATAGAGAAAGGAATGCCACATGTAATGGGTCGATTTTTGGACCTAATTAATTATCTCATAATAAAGTGTGAAGGCATTGAATAATATAACAAAAAACTATAGATATCATTTTGATTTTAATTTAAAATTTGTGAATTTTTTGCAAAAACTAATCTATTATTATCAAGCCTACACATCTATCAGATATTATTATGGCGCCATAAAATTTCAGAATTATTTGGTCGAAAGAGAGGAAACAGCCCGTAATCGCCTCAATTTTTGACCCACTAATTTAAAATAAAATACAAATATCATTGAATAATATAACATAAATTATAAGGATCGTTCTGACTTTAACTTAAAATTACCATTTTTTGTACGTAGTAGGAAAAATATTGGACAATCCCAATTCGAAAGAAAAAAAAATACAATTTTACCGTAATAGCATTTTCAAGACTCAGTTATAAGAAGTTATATAATATTTGTACATAATCGAAAAATATGGGGCGGTTCTTCGAAATATAAATTGAAATATCTTTTGTCCTAATAATCTTCTCACTTGTTTCTATTGGAAATTATGGAGCCATGAGGTATAAATTTAAAAGTAAAATGTAAGTACTATTGAGTAATATAACACAAAATAGAGGGACGAACGACTATAATTTAAAATTTGTACAATTGTCAGGAAAAAAAATCATAAAATGTTTGTACGTAATCGGAAAAATATCGGGTGACCCTCAATCGAAAAATAAAATCGAGATCCACATTTTATGGTCTTATAGACTTTTCACGACTTGACTTGTATAGGGAGTTATGGAGGTTTAAAATTTTGGAATAATTTTGATGGAGAGAGAAAGATAGAAGCCACGTGACACGCATGTCAAGTAGCTGTAGGGACCCATGAAGTTAAATAAAGTTCAAGGGCCATTGAGTACTATCACATCAAACACGAGGGGCATAATTTAAAAACTACACAGTTTTACAAAGAAACCATAAATATTCATAAGCAATCGAAAAAATACCAGACCACGAAAAAAGTGTCACGAATAGTGTTATGTGGTCGCAATCTCCTAGAATGCAAAACTTCACGGAAGTACAATTGGTTTGTTGTAATAATGATATCAAAATATTACCTCTCTATCTCCTTTTGTCTCGATCTAGTTAGTACAAGTCTTGTTACGATTTAATCAATCTTATAATCGATTATCTGAAACTTTCTTTTAAGTTGTACCCACAGTTTTTTGATTGTTGTTTATTATGTTCTTTGATTGTTGTTTATTATGTTCGTGAATGAAGAAATTAGATCAGTTTGGTTTAGTTGCTTGATTCATTTTGATTTTAATTCCGGTTCGTGACATGTGACAAATTAAATCTGAGGTGGAGATGAATAGGCGTATGTTTTCAATTTTTATTTGCCGCGTAGACGACACGTAAGCAAAAAATCAAGTAGACACAAGTTTCTCTAAATCTTTTTTTTTTTCGATACAAAGAGCGATGTGCTTTTTTCGATACAGAAAGCTCATATGCTCATATCACTTTTTATTAGACACATGTCCGTATTACATCCGTTTCACAATACTTGATGTTTTGATTAAAATTATTACATTGAGAATATTTTTGTGAAAAAAAATAAATTCTTAAGCTTCTCCAAATTGAACAAATAATCATGTATAATTCAAGAAATATTTTTTTCGATAAAAATACCTTTATTATATCTAATTAATTAAACAATATCGTTTATTTCTTAAAATCAAAACATCATTCTAAAATATTAATAAGTAAAAATCTTTTGTGTTTTTTCTTTTATAGCTAACTTTTTCATGTCAATGTGCTAACATATTCTATTTCATTATAAGCACGCGCGGGGTTGTGTATGGGATAATTATATATATATATCGAATTATCAACGAACATTTTCTTATCTTCTTCCCTCTCCTCTGAAATAAGCTAACACTTTTAAGCAATCTAACTAATAAAACGATGGAGAGCAACTCAGATATGGTTCCCTGTCCATTGTTATTGACTCCAATCGAGTCAAACTACAAAGCATGCACCATTCCTTACAGAATCCCATCTGACAACCCGAAAAAAGCTACCCCAACTGAGATTTCTTGGATTAATCTCTTCTACAACGCCATTCCTTCATTCAAGTCAGTAACTATAACTTTAAATTTAATTGTTTTTGCACATTAATTAGCTTATATCCGATCTTTTCTATTATGTTAGAGTACATAAGTACTATTATCATTAGAATACGTACACATTTTAACCAGATTCTTTGTATGTCATGACAGGTCATCATCTTCGTTGACAATTCTGGTGCAGATTTGATATTGGGTATATTACCTTTTGCTAGGGAGCTTCTCCGTCGTGGAACTAAGGTATATGCCTTTAACAACATTAATTTCAATGAGAACTAAATCATGAATGGTAATTTTCAAATTTTCATATATATTTTTTCATGTATATACTAGCTACAAACTTGCTCTATTTTTGTACTATTCAAGTTTTAAATTTTGTTCTTAACTCCCTCTTCCGTGCCGACTAAACAACTACTCCCTCCATTCTTAATTATTTGTCATTTTTCCCGTAAAAATATTTGTCCTTAATGGTTTGTGTTGTCAATTTTTCTCCCCCTCTCTTTTCTGCAGGTCATTTTGGCAGCTAATGATTTGCCTTCTATTAATGATATTACATATCCTGAACTGATTGAGGTTATATCAAGAATTAATTACAAATATAAGTAGAAAACATAAAACGTAAACGGAATTATTGATGTCTGCGGACAGTGTAAACAAAAATATGAAGATCGAATTCAGTGAACTCGATCATCGGGAAGAAAGAAGCAAAGTCGAGAACAATATACTCGACTATGCAATTCTTTAATTAAACTCATTAATTAATTGTTTCACCTATTTACAAAAATACTTTTAAGTTTTGACAAAATAATAAAATAGTCCTTTTATTATGAATACTGTTTTACGCGACCAACTTATCGATTTAAGACAAAAAATACTAATAACCAAAGGCATGATAGAAATTTATGAAGACAATATACAATATTTTCAAGAATTAATAAGAGCACATCATAAAATGAAAACAATACATTACGCTAGTTATCTTATACATCAATATGAACATACTAGACAAAAATTAAAAAAGGAGAAAAAATATTTGAGAACTTTAGAAACTTTAAAAGTACAATTAGAAACTACATGATGGCAATAACATCTGATATAGTAAAAATAAAAGAAGATTTAAAAGATATTAAAAATGGATTAAATGAAAAACTAAATAATCTAGAAAATATGATTATAGAAAATAAGAAAACTATTGAAGAATCGTTTTCTATAATAAATGAACATATAAATCAACATAAATCAAAAGACATATATCAAGAAATTAATGACTCAAAAAATTGTCTTAAGAATATTAAAGATCTATTAGAAAATCAGAATGAAAAAATTTTTCAGGAGGAGGGAGATATTATAGAAAAATTAAACGAAGAATTATACAAATTTGAAAAACTAAACTCAGAAAAAGGAAAATCTATAATTCAATACCCAAATATCCAACAAGAAATTATTATTACAAAACCTAAAAGAATAATTACTTTAGAATTACCTCGTAGAATTGTATGATGGAACAAGAAAATATATCCGATCAAATATCAGAAGTTAGGCAACTTCTATCTCAACTAAAAATTATCGAAGAAGAAAAAGAAACTTATGAGCATAAAAATTATAACATAGATGATGATAAAGAAGAAGTAGTATATGGATATGAATCAGAAGATGATTTACCATTTAGAATGAAACTAGAAGAAATTCCGGAATCAACTTCAGGTCACAAAAGAAGAAGAGAATTTTATCATAATGATTATATGAATGAAAAAGGTTATACTAGACAAAATGACAGATGGAAAAAATTTCCTGATGAATATACACCATCAATTAAAACTAATATAGATATCCTAAATTTAGACTGTGTTCAAAATAAAGAAGAAGCTTTGACTCTCTGGATGAATAATACAGGATTATTAATTCAACTAGAAAAAATATTTCAGGATTTTAATCCTAATCTAGTTTGGACTTTTGTTACTTACAAAGTAACAGGATCCGTGAAAAACTATTTACAAACTTTATCACAAGCACAAATAGATATCTTACTAAGAGAAAAAACAACAAACTCAGAAATTTTCTTCACATTAGTAGATACCATAAATAGAGAATTCCTAGGAAAAGATGATGTAGATAAGAAAAAAGCGACTGAAGCCGCTGAAGCAGAAAAAGCTTTATGGCATCTTAATAATATACAAATTTGCAATATATGTGATCTAGAATCTTATACATGTGAATTTCAAAAATACTATTATAAATTACCTACAGAATCTAGAGAAGCACATAAAGAAACATATCTAAATAAATTACCATGGCCATTAAGTAAAACTATAAAAGATATATATATGGCAGAAGTATCAAACAATAGAATAGCTCATACATTAGGAGGAGCTATAGAAATAACTCAAAATTATATAGCTGAACAATGTTTACAACGATCTATAAAAAACCAACTTAAACACCCTATCCGACAACTATGTTGTAAAAATAATCCTAGAGTACCCGGTAATTATGGATGTAATAAAGAAAAAAGAAAAATCATAAAGAAATATAGATGGAGGAAATTCCCGAGAAATAAATATAGAAAATACAACTATAAGAAAAACAACTTTCGAAAAAGAAAGTTTTTCAAAAGAAGATTACCATATAAAAAAGAAAAATATTGCCCTGAAAACAAGAAAACATGTAGATGCTGGCTATGTAATGAAGAAGGTCATTATGCAAATAAATGTCCTAATAAAAAGAAAATTGAAAATAAAGAAAAATTAAAAATATTAAATATAGCAATAGAAAATCATCTAGAACCAATAGAAGATTCAGATTCTGAAATAGAAGAAATATATGAATTGGTATCCGATAGTAGTCAATCTTATGATTCGGAAGAAGATTATTCATCTTCAAATGAATAAACCTAATCCTAATTGTACATTCATAGAAATAAAATATAAAGAAAAGCCTTATGATGCATATATAGATACATGAGCAACTTTGTGTTTTGCTTCAGCAAAAATTCCATTTCAATGGAATAAACTACAAAAACCATTAGTTATATCGATAGCAGACGGTAGTAAACATCTTATATGGAAAGCATCATTTTTTAACAAAATAAAAATAAGAAATTATATATTTATAATACCATCGATATATCAACAAGAATCAGGATTGCCTATAATAATAGGAAATAATTTTCTAAAATTATATCAGCCATTTTGTCAATACTTGCATCATATAGAGCTAACTGCACCATCTTACAAAAATCAGAAAAGTACAGTTATAAAAATACCAATATTAGTAAGGTTAAATAAATTACAAATTACTCAAAAACTTAAAGTTATAAATGAAAGGTTAGGTATACCTATAGAATTACAAAAAGAAGTCGAAAATCTATTAGAAGATGTATGTAGTGATAATCCACTAGATCAAAATAAAAATAATAATCAGGAACTAATAGAAATAAAATTAAGAGATCCTAATCAAGAAGTAAATGTAGAAAATAAAATCCCATATTCAAAAATTGATGTAGAAGAATTTACAAAAGAATGTGCTGAACTTCTAGAAAAAGGAATATTAGAAGAATCAACTAGTAGGCATGCTGCACCCGCATTTTATGTAGAAAATCATAATGAAATAAAACGAGGAAAAAGAAGAATGGTAATTAATTATACAAAAATGAATGAAGCAACAATAGGAGATGCTTATAAATTACCTAGAAAAGATTATATACTTCAAAAGATTAGAGGAAGTCATTGGTTTAGTACTTTAGACGCTAAATCAGGATTTTGGCAATTAAGGTTACATGATAACACCAAACCATTAACAGCTTTTACATGTCCTCCTCATAAACATTACCAATGGACCGTATTACCATTTGGATTAAAATAAGCACCAGGAATTTATCAAAGATTTATGGATAAAAATCTAAAAGGATTAGAAGAATTCTGCTTAGTATATATAGATGATATATTAATTTATACAAATAATTCGTTAGAAGATCACTATAAGAAATTAAAACTAGTCTTAGAAAGAGTCAAAGAAAAAGGTTTAATTCTGAGTAAAAAGAAAGCAATAATCGCTAGAAATGAAATAGATTATTTAGGATTAACTATATCAGGAAATGGAGAATTAAAATTACAAGATAACGTTATTAAAAAACTAAATAGTTTTCCTTCAAAAATAGAAGATAGGAAACAACTACAGAGGTTTTTAGGATCCTTAAATTACATTTCAGATCAAGGATTTTTTAAGTCCTTAGCCAAAGAAAGAAGATTATTACAAAAGAAATTAAGTACAAAGGTCCTATGGACTTGGAGTAATAATGATTCAATACTTATAGACAAGCTGAAAAATGCTTGTAAATATCTTCCGAAACTATACAATCCACAAAGTGATGATTATCTGATTGTGGAGACAGATGCCTCTCAAGAAACTTGGGCTGGCTGTATGAAAGCAAAAATCAATATACAGACTGAAAAGTCAAAAAATATACAAGTCGAAAGACTATGCAAATACATATCAGGAACTTTCTCAGAAACTGAGCAAAGATATCCTATACATGAAAAAGAGACACTTGCTTGTCTTAAAACAATGAGAAAATGGAGGATTGAACTTCTTCCCAAAGAGTTTGAACTTCGTACTGATAGCAAATATCTTACAGGATTTATTCAATACAAAATTCGAAGCAACTTCAATCAAGGAAGACTAATCAGGTGGCAGCTAGAGCTACGACAATTTCCAGCAATAATAAAATACATAAAGTCAGAAAACAACGTCATCGCAGACACCCTAACAAGAGAATGGAAGAAATAATCAAAGGAATGACAGAACAAATAGCTATCAATAGAAAAGAAATTGAAGAAAAACAGAAAGAAATAATAGAAAGACAGAAGAAAATATCTCAACTCGAAGCAGCCATTATTCAACTAGGAGGAAAGATCCAACCATCAGAGCTATGCAGCAAAAACGTGGTGGATCCATTACCATTATCAACATCAACAACAGTAATTGGATCTTCATCTAATTCAAACTCATCGAACAACATTCCCCCAACATTACAGTACGATACTACAAAGTCATCCCAAACGAAATTCTATGCAATATTTAATGGACCCATGAAAGGAGTCTACGATCATTGGCACAAAATTTCTGCCTTTGTTACTGGACAATCCAATATTCAACATAAGTCATTTACAACCAGAGAAGAGGTTCAAAAAGCCTATGAAGAATATCAAATTCAACAAATCCAAACAGAAACTCCCTACTACAAAACCAAACTACTCTCAACACCATCATCCTCGATCAGACATTCAGGAAAAATGACCCCAATAGGTAAAATTCCCAACTCTAGTATTCTTAACATCCCCACTAGAGAAGAAAAATATAAAGCCAAACAACCATCAATTTCATCATTTAATGAGTGTTATTCAATGCTCAGTCACTATTCAGAAAAAGAAATGAGCCAACACTTCTACCCAACAGTCAAACTAGATTCCAGTCCAAAAGCAATATTTCTCCCTGATGCAAACCCTCTAACACTATATAAATTTCTTATTCATGGCTTAATAGATACTATCTATCTAAGGGGCACTAACCTACTTTCAGAATTCCCTATAGGACCAGCCCATGCTATAAGAAACTATATGTCCCGAATAGGAAAAGATAGAGAAATATTTATAAAAATATATAGTTCTCTTCCAGTATTCAACAAAGAAAAAATAATGGTCCCAAGTTATTCAGTCATGGTTCTTGGGATATCAAATAAAAATTATCCACCAAGAGATGGATCGACTGGACGAAAACTATCAGAGATCGAAGTTGAAGAACTCAATGCCAAGTATTTCGCCGGAATACTAAGAAACACCGGGAAAATTGATACTCATGAAAGTATTTTATTAACTACAGGAGTGAGAACATTCTGATATACTCAAAATATAATCAAGAAATAAGTGCTGAAGGATTAAGAGCAGTTCAGATTTTCGAAGGACCATTTTCGGATTTCTCTGGACCACTACAATACCTGCCTTACAGGACAAAAGAAATAATATGCACTCTCCTACACAGCAATAAAGACAACAACTCTACAGATTCTATCTCAATAATAATGGAAGACAACAAAGAGAAAAAAAGACAAAGAAGAAAAGCCAAGAGAATCCAATAAAGATGATGAAATAATTACATCCACTAGCTAAAGCAAGATGTAGACATCTGTGTCTTCTTGTAATAAAACGTAAGCCCTGATGTAAATCTTTAAGGGCATCAATAATGTATCAATAATGTAATATCTAAGGGTATAAAGTGGAATATAGTCCACTTATTATGTGTATAAATATGTACCCTCTGGTTCACTTAGAACTCAGAGTTTATTGAGTGAAATAAAATTCTCCTTTGTTTGTTTGATAACAAACCAACGTTTTGATTTCCCGTTTATAGGAAATCTGTTTTACTATCAAATACTCAAACATCATATAAAAATACTACAATCAAACACCCAAGCATCAAAGCAATCTATCATCAAGGAATCCAAAGATCTTCAGCAAAAACATTAGCAAAGCAGAAGGATTCAGGTATGGATTCACCAACGAATACACTTGATTTACATTTAATAGATTCACCAACTGATACACTTGATTTATCTTTAATTGAAAGTTCCAGTACTACACAATTATTTGTTTTACAAAATGAAATTAATCAAAAAATAACTCAACTAGAAGAAATAATTTCCGATTGCAAACAGAAAGTAGATATAGAAAAAGTTAAAGAAATAGAAATATCATTCAGAAGAATATTACCTTCTGATCTAGCAAAAGAAATAGCAACTAGATATAAGACATATCTATTTTCATTAATCGATAACTCATATAAGAAGATAGAAGAAAATATGGATATATTAACCCATATTGAAATACAATTAGAATATCTATACGAAACTAATATGTATTACGATACTGAAGAATTAGAAGCAAATTGGTCAGACCAATCTATTTAGATTATATTAAGCGTCTGTATTCCTATCTTATTAATAAAAATCTATTTATTTTCTTTCAATTAGCCAATTATTCAAATTCTAATCCGCGATATAAAATTCTGGTATCAGAGCTAGCAAAGAAAACAATGAATTATATTGAAAATATAACACAAGGAATATATCTTATGCACTTAAGAAAAAATAGTCCAGATCTAATTAGTCTAATAAATCATTGCGAAGATAAAATAGCCGAATGTCATAATGATCTTATAATTATCAGAAATTTAGATCCAGAAAATATTGGAATCCTAAATGATGTGCGTCTAGAAATATCTAATAAAATTGATCTTTATTGCATCATTATGGAACAACTTAGACTTTACAATAGGTAAAAATGGAAAAAGAAATAGCTTCTACATCGTCATCAATTAATACTATAGACTACTTAGATCTACAAGAAGAAAAAGGTACCTTCAAAAGAGACATTTTAGTTAACAAAAATATAATCAAAAGAATTAAAAAAGAAGAATTAAATCTAAAAGAAGGACAAGATATAAAAAATTCATTAAGAAATCTTCTAAGTAGGAAAAATATTCTTTACTTTGGAAAAATTACTGCAGAATATCCTATAGAAATTTCAACTACGACTGGAGAAACTAGTATACCTATTATAAGTGGTAGTGAAATTAAAGAAAAAATTAATAAATTAAAAATAAAGCAAGCAGAAAAGATAAAATAGGTTATATTCATATATCAACCCATTCAAATCCTAATAAAATCAACATTCATGGAAGGAATAGATTCACCAATAAGATTAGCAATCTGTGATGATAGAATTCAGGATCCACGAGATAGAATAATAGGAATAGTAAATGGCAATTTAGCATATACAAAATTAAAATTTAATGTATCACTTCAACTAGGAATACCTTTATGCACAGAAAATCTAGATAGGTCATTAATAATAGCATATAAATTTTATAGAGATAATTTAATGGCAAAAGAAGACTATCCATTTACAATAACTTATGAAATAGGATATGCACTATCTAATAGTCACCATAGTATACAATTCAAAGATAAAGATAAAATATATTTAGAAGATCTATTTGGCATAACAGCCAAAGTAGGAACAATAAAAACAACACCAATTAGTTTAGTACCTAGAATAGATAATACGATAATAAAAGAACAAATATTTCGAAGGCCAAGCATGAAATTAATTAGAGATAATATTAATTACATAACAGAAGATGAACCATCGTCTTCTAAAAATAATAACATACAAAATGAATTATCAAAATTAAATAATCATCTACTAACAATAGAATCTAAACTAGAAAAAACTTTGTAAGGACCAAACTATAAATTTAAACAATTTATAAGGATCAAGATATATTAACAAATAAAAACAAAACACAAAAAAAATATATGGGTCCCATGAAAAAGGAAAATCGAATTCTATGTTTTCGATATCCCTATTTTATGTTTACCTTCCGTTTTCAAACCACATGACTGTAGTCCACCCTTATATCAAAGGTATTTAAAAGTAATAAACCTTGAATTGTGGATATACATATATATTCCTATCGGTTGACTCACACGATGTTCCGATTTTCCAGTTGAAGGATGAGAAGGGGCAGCTCATGGGTGTTGATACTTCGAATCTTTTAATTGCTAATTCTGGCATTGATTTACCGGTACGTTAGATAAATATATCTAGGTCTGTTTTAAAATTAACAGGATGATCCATATATATGATTGGATCCGTCGCTGTATATGTGTTTTTTGGTCTCTAATTTTGCTCTTGAACTTCTTAATTATAGGTTATCGATCTAACTCGAGTATCAGAGGAGCTTGCCTACTTGGCAAATGATGCTGACCTTGTTGTCTTGGAAGGGATGGTAATGTTTTCATTAACAACTTAAGAAGCAATCCATATTGATCGTATTGGGTAATCACAGATCAGTAGCTAACTTGTAATTCACATTGGCAGGGTCCTGGAATAGAAACCAACTTGTATGCTCAATTCAAGTGTGATTCTATGAAGATTGGAATGGTAACGTATCGATCTGTTTCATTTCCTTATTTCTTGGTTCCCTATTTCCTGTCAGATTTCTTCCATGGACTTCTTTCTTGTGCAGGTTAAACATCCCGAAGTTGCACAGTTTCTTGGAGGAAGGCTTTACGATTTCGTCTTGAAATACAACGAAGTTTAATTTGGGTCATTAAAAATGATTTCTCAACCCTACTCTAAATCTTGTATCCCTTCTATATATAACTAGTCAGTGGGCCCGTCCGTTGGACGGGAGGGCATTTTCCTTCAAAAACTATTTTAACGGATGCTATATATAATCATCATACCATAACTTATATTTTAGAAGTTCGATAATCATCAAAATATAAATACGAAAACGAATGTTTGAGTAAGACTATCCAGATGAGCTTCATTTAATTTCTTGACAAAAACATCCCACAAAATGCAATTAATCCTCTTTTTCCTTGAGCATTGGGGAAAAATAAGCATTTAAATAAAAAACCATAATAAATAAAACAAAATTAGATCAATGACATAATTAATTTTATATCATAAATAATGATGAAAAAAAAAACTTACTCCAAATCCTCTAGAACAAAGGTAAGCAATTTCATTGTTTTATCTGGCTTGACTATTTCCCTTATTTTTTCATTCTCCACGACATGCCCAATAACATCTGTATTTTTAAGAGATTTCAGCTTATAATCTAGTTCGATGTGTTTTGCTTAAGCTCGCCTCAATCAGTTATGTTGAAAGAGTCCCTTTAATCTTTTAATTTTTTTTAATATAAAATTATGTATTAGTTGAAAGATAAAATAAAAAAATTATTTGGTTAGAAATTGACAGGTTCAACAGGTTCAACGGCTCTTGTCGTTGTACTTCTTTTGTGTGCAACTCTCTTTCTCTTCCTAGTCGTTGCTTCCACGACCTCCACATCCACCAAATCTTGTTCCATCTCTGTACATGAAAAAAAAAATATATATTTATACGTGTTTGAAATGAAAACACCGATTCGTTCATTAAGGCATGAGTTCTTAAACTTACTGATTGATACATACCTACATCTGCTTGGGTGGATGTACTTCTTTTGCGTGCAACACTCTTTCCCTTCGTGGTCGTTGCTTCCACGACCTCCACATCCGCCTAACCTTGTTCCATCTCTGTACAAAAAATAAAATAAAAATTTAAAGGCGTTTGATTGAGGCATGAGCCCTTATGCATTCATATATATATTTTAATGGTCGGATCTACTTTTTTCAATGCTTTTGCTATCGATGAATGCAAAGCGATTTCGATTATCAGTACAAATTGATTTTGATAAACATATCAAACTAACATTAATAATACTCCTTCCGATCCACTTCAAGTATCTCGTAATGAAATTTTGTTTGATCCACTTCAAGTGTCAGTTTTATGAAATTCATGCATATTTGAGCTATTTTTTCCTGTATTGCCCTAGTATTTATTTCAATTAATATTCTATTTTGAATAAATATTTATGGACTTATGAATAATAAATGATGGACAAACAAATAATATTTGCTATCACTAATTGTTTTTTAAACTTCGTAATTTTCATTATGAGACACTTGAATTGGAGAATACTATTTTAAAAAAAATTATTCCTTAATATACCGATTTAACTTGAATCAAAAAAGTGTACAGAAAAATACAAATTGTCGTCAACCCCAAAATTTAAAGAACTTATTTTAATTCCTCTATTAATCATAAGTAAAATTTAATTATCCCTTAGATATTTTATGAACACAAAATATTCCCAGATATTTTTGGTACCGCCTCATGTGTGGATGCTTAGTTATCAATACACATCATTAATTAATTAAACAGTTTTATATATGTAGTATAAGATTAGTTCGTTTGAAAGTTTATGATTTTCACTTAGAGTAATAATTTGTTGAATTGAATCTTAAATAAGATAATTTATATAATAGTTTTTTGAAATTTCATATGGATTTTTTTGTCATGGGAATTATTTGTGTATATATAATGAAAAATGGAAAACTAAAATTTGAATTCAAAGAGAATATTTCTAGAAGTTTAAGATTAATTAGAAGAAAAAAAATTCCTAACGAAATCTAGAACTGTTTGCTTGGTTCATCGATGCTAATCTTCTTTCTCAACTTTAACTTTAACCAATCTGGGGCGGACTTTGCTTGGTTTTCCCCCGTATCATCCTCGTCATCAGATGAAATATACATTGCTCTTTTTCTTTTGTTGGATTTGTCAGTTGTCGGAGTCATGTCGCTATCTTCTCGATCGGTATCCTACCATACCAATTTTAAAAAATTAAGTTCACTATATATGTGTATATTTTAGGAATGAAAAAGCGCCTTATAACTAAAGATTCAATCGATAGTGTTTATACCTCCAAATCCGCATCGACGTCTTCTTCTTCTTCTTCTTCTTTCTCAGAAGTCTAGAAGGAAAAAAAAATCAAGCTTTTATGTTAAAAATACGGGTGATAAATAAGGGAGCCCCAACTATAATATTATATATATGTGTAAGGTAAATGTGAAAAAGTTTACTCGAGTGAAGTGTTTATCCTTGAACTGTTTAATGAGACCCTCGTCTGATGTCATTCGCTTAACGGTATAAGTTACGTCCCAATCCGAGAATAGATCCTCCTCGGTAATTCCAAATTTGAACAACAGCTCCTTGTCGGCAATTGCCTCAAATTCAGCTAAGAGGTTTTTATTTGATTTTTCCTAATGATGATCAGAAAATAGATAAGGTGGTTTACAAACACGTTTAAATAGAAACATAGACATAAACTCAATTTATTTTCTACCTTGTTTGATGGATTTATAAGGTCCGTTGCAGATTTGCCGATCAACAATTTCACCATCCGATCAAATAGCATTAATGATGTTGCTCCAGTACGATCACGAACTCTCACTTGCATTTTAAATCTGAAAAAAAACCATGATAATATAAGGATAAATAAGCATAAAAAAATATAAGGCTAAAAAAATAACATTACTATTAGCATAAACGGATGAATTTACGAATATGGATTTTCGATATCTTACTTTGGCTCAGCGGTCACCAGGTCTTGACACTTTGGACACCGCCATTTTGGCCCATTCTTTTCAACTTTTTTATTACACATGGTACATCCTTCATAATACCAGTTCTCGATGGACTCGACTTCGATTATTCGTGCAAGCATTGTAAAAAGTCCCACCTGCAATAGAATTTTGAATATTTTACTTTTCTTGATAGGTTTGATTATAATAAATTCTCCAAATAAATAACTACTAATTAAGACTATGAACTTATTATTACCTCTGGAGATATAGAAAGTTCTTTAAGTGTGATTCTTTTCGTAAGGAGGAATTCATCCGACATTGAAACTGGTCCCGGTAGTTGAGTTATAATTTGTGCGTAGGAGCTTAAATCATTAAGTCTACAATACACCATAAAATCAGTAAGTAAAATCGTAAAAAAAATATCTAGTATAAATTAAAATCAATCTATGGTATAAAATAATTACTTTTGGCTATATTCGACATCTTCAGGTAGATTCGGGTTGACGAAGATCTTTGTTCCTTGAAAATTATTACTTATTCCATGAATTTTTGCAATTTAAAATTATTTAAAATTTATTATGGTATACATTATATTATGAGCTTTAAAAAAAAATTAATATAGAAAATTGATGAACTTACTATTAAAAGTATTCGTAACTGCCGATTGTAAAATAACAACTATTGATTTCTTTAAAGTTGTAGCATCCAATATAGCTTCATTTAATTTCTCGGCAAAAGCATCCCACAAAGTGCAATTAATCCTCTTTTTCCTTGAGCATAGGGGAAAAATAAGCATTTAAATAAAAAACCATAATGAATAAAACAAAATTAGATCAATGACATAATTAAATTTATATCATAAATAATGATTAAAAAAAAAACTTACTCCAAATCCTCTAGAACAAAGGTAAGCAATTTCATTGTCTTGTCTGGCTTGACTATTTTCCTTATTTTTTCATTTTTCACGACATGCCCAATAACATCTGTATTTTTGAGAGATTTATACGATTATAACAAAAAAAACAAAGAAAATTAAATATAAAAGTTAAAAGTAAACTTACCAAACATAAACGATTCATTCTCCTTATTTAAAATTGAATCAAAGCTCACAAAATTAAAAGCAAATTTTGAAATCCCTTCATCCGAAATCTTTTTGACTATGGTATTTTTCAAGAAGAACAATTTGTATTGATTTCTAGTAGCTTTAAGTTTGTTGGTAGGTTCAGAGACGAAAAAATTTTGGAAGCTATATACTTCTCCTTCACTTATTTGTTGTCTATATGTTGCAAGAAGATCTTTTTTTATTGTTGCTTGAATACGGCCATGCTACACACAATAAAATATATTTTATAAAAGATAAATTTATTAGATACATTAAAAAACAAAAATTCTAAAAATTAAACATCATAAATATTCTAAGGATAAAAAAACATTATCATCAAGCAAATCATCTCTATACTTCCATCTCCTATACGGCTACGGAAATTTGGTATTGTCCAAATATTTAAGACGCGAGCCTTAATCTTCCAATCAATACGTCCGGGACAAACATCATCGATTTGAGAATATTTTGACGCCATCCTACAATAAAACGATCTATAATCAAATGATTGAAAAGATAATTAATTCAATATAATTTCGTTGATTACACAACAATAGAATGTTATATTGATAGTTGTATTGATGAGCAAAAAAACCCTTACCCGAAGCTTCTTTTTGAAATAAAACAAATCTAGCTTAGCAAAAGAAAATCGTACCGAAAATTTTTGTTCGTACGGGTGTGAATTTAGTATGTTGCATATAGCTATATATATATACTCCTAAAACAAAAAGAACAAAAACATAAAAATCTCATATGATTAAGAATACCAATTCATATGTAATAAGTTTAATATTGATCGGAATGAATAGGATTGTAAGGCTAGCTGCACTACTATAGCTAGATAAATATTATAGATCGTATTCAATACAATTCTTGTATTTGAATACAGTTATGAGATAATTAATTAAGTAGTAGGGATATGGATTAATTGTATTGGTATATCCTACCATACAAATTAAGGTTAATTATAATGAATGAAGTCCTATTTTATTATAAAAATATGTTCTATTTTTTTTAATCCAATCTCTTTCTGTTTTAATTAGTCATCAAATTAAACTTTCAATTTACGGATCATCATGAAAGATATTTATCATGAAACTAATTGATTGTTAATTGATTCGATTTCTACAACTATTGGTCAATCATATATATTCGTTTCGAGCAGATGTTATTTTGGAATGAAAAATTTCTATCCAAATTAACTGTAGGAAAGTCAATTTGTATGTATCCACCCACCACCTTGTATTTAAATTAAAATTTGGAATTAGATTTGGACAACCATACATACTTGAAAAAGACGTAATCATAGTCGTCTATCTACACTGTGATTACTTAATTATTAAATTTAATAGGATTATTCCAAATTGTTTCATAATAGTTTGTTTAATTATTTTATTGTGTTTTTCAAATTCTAATATAGTTAGGAATTGGATTTGATTAGGGAGATTAATTAAGAATTGGATTTGTCTTCTATTCATAATAGTTTGTTTAATTATTTTATTGTGTTTTTAAATCCTAATTCAACACAAACTTGATTCCTAATTAAAACGCCATGTGTCGGATGTTGATTTGACAATAAAATTTGCAATTGAATTGCAATTGGAACAAATTAAAAAAAGTCTCTCTATTGTCTATAAGATAGATATGAAGATCAGTAATAATTAGGTCTCAACTTACAGAAACTTGTCATATCGATAGGTGGAAACTGAATGTGCACCCTTACGTTTTTTGCTCTATATTAAAAAATAAATGTACGCATATATATATGATATATGTTATTCACATAACATTATTCACTTTGTCAATTGTGTTTTATGCTTATTAAAGTTCGAATTTTTTTTTTATGGTCTAAAGTTCGAAAATTAAATTATATATATACATATATCTCATATTAATTAGGGTCGATCTCTTTTATATCACCAGAATGACTCATGTTTTCTTATTACTACTTTAGTGAATATATCGGTTTGCTATAGTAAGAGGGGTCGTACACCTCAATATATATCGGTTTTATTCGAGGTTATCAAACACGAGAAT
Source organism: Rutidosis leptorrhynchoides (assembly GCF_046630445.1). NCBI lineage: Eukaryota > Viridiplantae > Streptophyta > Magnoliopsida > Asterales > Asteraceae > Rutidosis > Rutidosis leptorrhynchoides. The sequence continues at coordinate 105,076 of NW_027266840.1, forward strand.
CGAGAGTATTGGTGCAATATTTTGGTGGATGTATCTTTGAAACTAGAAAATATAGAAATTTGATGATTAGTACGCATCATCTTCAAAGCGTATATAAGAAGCTCATTTTCCTTTAGGCATAATTTGTCTCCATCAATCCTATACTATTAGATACAAAGTTGGATTATGGCATACAATGAAGAACCTGGCCTTTTTTTTACATAACGTACGCTTGAGCCAATGACAATAATAAATATGAAATTTCTCTATGCATAAGATAAAAAAATTAAGTTTGAATTTCCTTATAAGTGTAGCTTTCTTCAATTCTATTCCTAACATATATATTTACATGTTTTTCTGGATTTAGTGATCGTTAGGAAGCATGGATAATTATGTCTATTTATGGATCGGCCGTTTCGACAATTATGTCTATTTATGGATCGTCCTTGCTACCTATAAATCTGATTTAAACTATTTATGGAGAACTATTAATGTAGTCAAAATAGATTTAAAAAAACTCGTTTATGAGGCGAGCTTTCGTCTTGACAGAGCGGTGCTCTGACCAATTGAACGACAATCCCAGGAAAATTTAGGTCGGGATCGATGAGCTGAACTTTTTACCCATAAATATCAAAATTGATAAAATATTAATCAATAAGACATTTTCCTCCTCATATATTAATAAAATAAAAAATTTTATGAGATCAGTCATTCATATTAGAGTTAGGATCAATTGATTGACATCGCATCTGCCACGGTTAAATTGAGTAAAATAAACGGTCATGATTAAATCAAATTAATTACCTCAAAAATAAAAAACCTCACGTGGTCTTGCGTCTTTTACATATCGTGTTTCTGTCTCCCATCCTCAACCTCTGAAACGCCGACCCAGCAAACCACCTCCACATCTCCAAATTTATTTAAGGTCTCTCTCTCTCTCTCTAAGATTTCAGGAATATTCTAAATGAATTCAATCAGTATAAAACCCTTCAACCCTAAGAAGATTAGATTGGTTCGTAAAATTGTTTTCACTCCATCTTATATGTATTATCATCAGAAGTCTTTTCATTCATCGTGATCATGATTAAATAGTATTGAGTTAACTGCAAAATGAAACCCATTTGTATTCATTTCGTACTTGGAGACTCGCAAACACGGAGAAAAATAATAATAAATAAATAAACAATGAGTGTTTCAGTATCTTGAAGTGGAATCAATAAGGTGTTAATCGGAACCGACGGAGGCGGTACTATACATATTATCGGTGGCGGCTGCCGTGAGATAGAGGGAGATGTGTGGACAGAAGAGGGGAGGGAACGTGGAAAGGCAGAGAGATGGTGTTTGGACTAAGGAAGTCACGTGATCTTATATCTCTTTAATTTGACTCTAATTAATCCTGGCCGTTAAATCAAATATGGTTAAAATGAATGGCTAAATATGTAGTGTCAAAATTATTAATTTGATCAATTGATCCCAAACTCTTCATATTATTATTTTGTCTAAAAGCTCGTGGATAATTTGGGCTCGGCATGAGATCGGCTCAAAACTGAGCTCGAGCTCCAATTTTCCATCAGTTTAATATTAATTAATTAACTAGCTATAGTATAGCAAGGAAGAAATGGCAGGAAGCAGCAATTCATGGACGAATGAGGATAATGTTGGAATTTTTTATTTGTAGTTTGATTTTAAATTAAATAGTTTATCTTATAAATAAAAATATTGATGAGATTATAAAATTTTGGAAACTCATAAATGGCATCAAACAAAAAATTAGGATACTTCGAGAGAGAGGCTCGTTGCAGGAAGCTAATGCTCGACCGCAGTCAAGATACCTCTGTCCAATCGTACAAATTTCGAATTTTGCCAATTTTGAAGAGTTGCAAGTTATATTTTTTTGATTTAAATTAAAAGATATGACGATTATAAGATACGACTTTTCACTCAAACACTATAAAAGAAATTACTTTATAAAGATGTCAAAATAAAAGTGATAATATATCTTATGCTGGTAGGTTATAATTGATCCAATTTGTGTTTCGTAACATGCAGGTTTTCTGGTGTTTAACGTTCTTAATTCCTAAAGGTGTTATCAAACTGAGAGATAGTAAATGTAGGTCATTTTTTTGGTCAGGGATGGAAAGTTCAAGAAAATGTCTAGCGGCATGGAGGAATGTACGCAAACCGAGAGATGAAGGTGGACTGGAAATCTTGGAATTAGAGTGTTGGAATAAAACAGCTGTAGGGAAGCTTATATGAAAGATTTTATGTGAGAAGTCGTCTTTGTGGGCTATCTGGATTTCTCAAAATAGATTGGCTAAGTTGAGTTTTTAGGGTGCTCGTAAACCTCCTGATACGAGTACTGTTTGGAATAATCTTCTGAAGTAGAGAGCTGAGTTTAAATCGTATTTCTTGTATAAATTGGGAATGAGGTCTCAAGCATCATTTTGGTTTGATCCTTGGATTAATGATAAGGCTTTCCATGACTTGTTTCCTGATATTTATTTTAATGATGCTGAGGTTAAAAAAGATACAAAAATTTACGAGCTTTGGTTTGATGGAAGATGGCAGCTTCCTGTTCCAATATCCAGTGATGTTTTGCAAGTTTGGGAGGTAGTGAAAAAGGTGTGTGTCTCAGATAATGTGGAGGACTCTATCTGTTGGTTGGCTTTTCCATCAGGTAAGTACTCTATTAAATCTGACTATGATGCTATTAGAATTCATAGTGTGAAGGTGAATTGGGCTAGGCTGGTGTAGAATAAAAACTTGATTTCATGTCATTGCATGATATTGTGGCTAACTATTAACAACAGATTGGCTGTGAAGACCAGGTTAGTTAAATGGGGTATATGTCAAGATGTTGTTTGTTCGTTCTATGGTCTGTATGATGAATCTTTAGATCATTTATTTTTTACTTGTCTTTTCTCAAGTGTTGTATGGATGGAGGTTATGCCCTACTGTTCTGTTGTTTAAATCATAATCTATTATAAAAAAATTTACAAGTAGTCATATGGAAAAATTCTTGGCTAGTAACTTCTCGTAGTCATGAATGGCCACCTAAATAAACCATAAACCTTTTCAAACCGACCGGCCGGCCAGCTATTTTCCAAGATGAACCGGCTGGCCTTTTCCAATTTCTAGCATTCAAACAACCACCATATATCGGAAAAATATCCTTGTTTTTTAGTGTCTCGATCAATTTCCTAATGGAATTTAAAAAATAAAAGGACTCTTCGGTTAATACTTTAAAATATTAACCCTTACTCTATAAATAAGAGCTCATCAATCAAACAAATCCAGTCCAAGCACAAATAGCTATAGCAAACCATCAAGCATATCTAAATGGCAAAAACCCAAGTTGCAACATTCCTCCCAATTCTTATTATAATTTTTTTCACCTCATCATCGTTTCTCGTTATCGACGGAAAATATCACAAGTTGACTCACATACATTTCTACTTACATGAACAAGTCTTAGGAGCCAATGCGACCGATGCAGTGGTTGCAACAGGCGGAAACAATTCGGTAAATCCTGCCGTTTCATTTCGGGTTGGTAACCGTTTACGACTGTCCTCTAACCGTAACAAATGAATCTACCTCGAAACAAATTGGTAGGGCACAAGGGTTTCTAGCCGTTTCTTCACAGACTGAGATTAGTGTAAAGATGACGATGAATTTCATCTTCACTAACGGCAAGTTTAACGGTAGTACTTTGTCTATTTTAGGGCAAAATAATTTATCTTTAAAAGTTAGAGAGCTGTCAATTGTGGGAGGAACTGGGATTTTCAGGTTTGCAAGAGGATATTGTTTGACTAGTTATCACGCACGATTCCCTGATTCATATTATTATATACTTAACTACGATCTATATATTTATCATTAATAATTAATTAATCATCAAGTTCTTAATTAAGCTTTTATATATATATATATATATAGATTGAGTTGTTGTATTAAGTATTTTAAATTTGTTTGTCACTGTAAGATGGTCAGTACTGTTTGTCGAGCATATGAATAAAAATTATTAATGTTGTCGTTAATTATTTGAAGATCACTAATGTTGCTTAACTTTTGAAGAATTGCTACATTCGTCCTTTATCTTTTCTTTTGACCCTTGTTGCCCTTCTGTAAAGAGTTTTTCATGACTCCATTTGGCTCTAGCTTCCAGTGATAATTCTTTGAAACGATTCCTTTCTCATGTTTCCAGTTTATTCACGGTGATTTTCCACATTAACCTTAATTAAACGGTATTGATTATTCTTAATCTTCAGCACTTCTTAAGATTTTCGTTAACTTTTTGTTTATTTAGAATATAATTAAATGACGATAATCCATCATCATTTCAATTACTTTGCGAAAGAGCTATAGCTAGTCGATTTAAGGTCTCAATTTAAGCTACATCAACGGTATTAACGCAATGAGAGAAAAAAAAATTAATTTTTATAATATTTATAAAACGTATTTGTATCGAAAAAAAATTTGATTTGATGTTTTTCATACCCGTTTCTATACCGGTACCAGTATTCGTATCCGTTTCGATGCTACATAGACTATAGTGTTGACCAGATGTGTACTATTTTTTTTTGATGTTAAAAAGAGATTTCATTGATTAATCCATTGCGGCAACAGAAAACAGAGAAGGTGGCAATCGACCGCTCCCATTCGATCTAAGGTTAGCTATCGAATGGGCTAGTCGATTGTTGCTTCTCGGAGTGTACACAAAGGAACAAGATAGAAATTCTAATGAAATCTGTTTG